>NC_136906.1:13239372-13319595 GCF_949606895.1 Notothenia rossii
CACCTTAGAATATGAAACCTTTTAATAATAGAAAAAAAAACCTGTGTTGGGATAGGGCCATTTTAGCAACCATGTGGCTAGATGCTTTTAACAATGTCATTTAAAAAATGCACCCAGGAACATAGTTTTTCGAGCAAAAGAATGTTCCTTGACAGCTGTGTTCAGTTAGAGAAAGAGGGCAGCACTTTCAGTCGTCCACAAAGCAGCCAGACTGAGATACCAACTGATTGCAGAGTACGCACCGTCTATTGGAAAACGACATGGTTAAGTTGCCGTGTTCAGTCAGGACATCTTACCAATGGCTACACTCATAATTCAAAAATATTCCAGGATATTTAAGTCTCGTTTTATTTGAATGTTCAGTGGTGGGAAAGAACCAGGTCAGCTTTGAAGCTCCGAAATACATTAGTGCTGTCACAGATGTGAGGCACCCAAATCAGATTCTTGCTGTCAAATACATTTACATTTAAAAATGTTCTGGACACAGATTTGTAGATGGAGCAATCATAGAAAATTGTGAAAAACTTGATTTTCAAAATGCTTTTACCCCTTTGCCTGAAAGTGGGACTGAATATGGATCATTCTAAGAGGTTTTGGTCCATTAAGCCTGATTCTGTCTTCTGAGATGTTGGGTAAACATAACCCCAGGTGTTGGATGAAAATAAAGTAGACACAAATGTCAAAATATACAATAGTAAGTACACATACATGCACACACAGGATGTTTTGTTGTGCAAAACCAATTTCTGCCTGAACCTGAATACACAAACTGACTCACATACAAGACAAACACTTTTTGGCACAAACACAACCATGATGTTTTGTTGCAGATTACATGCATGCAGGGACACACTCAGAAACATGCATTTGCTTGTACTGTACTTTCACTAACATACTCACAAAGGGCTTCATTCATTACACAATGCAGATTGTATGAAAAGTGAATTAACTGTAAAGGGCATCAACTACTGTATGTGTTATTATTTCACAGTATAACTCAGTATGAATGCATCATTATTATGTATCAACTCTCCATATGTGCAGAAATGTGGATTAATGAGGCCTGTTGCATGCTAACACACATGCAGCCATCCCTGATTTGCATGCATGCACGCACTAACACTCAACTCCACTCGTGCTTGTATTTTGGGGTATTTTGTAAGCAGGAAAAGCTGTACAAACCAAACTGTTGAACTTACTATCCTGTGCCAGTGTTGTCCATCATAATGACAAAGTGCAGCGGGTCAGCTCAGAAGGGGCAATAACTGGGCTCTACCCCTCCTCACCTGTCAGGCTGCTTTCTGCCTGTCTGCAGATGCTGTCAAACTATCAATCTGTCCTACCTCTTTCATGCTTCCTCTTTCCATGTGTCCCTTTGCCCCTCTGGCTTTCCCCTTTGTTTATCTCTGATTGGCTGTATCTGATCCTGTACTGTTATCCTATAATTTCCCATGAACTTAACCATCAAACGTGCATGCTGTTCATTTATGTGTGGGAGATAGATCCTGTGTGGGTGTGTGTCATTTTTTAGACAGATGTTCTTTCACTTCTGTGTTATGTACAATGTTTTTTGTGATTAAGCGGACAGGCAGACACAGCAGGACACCTGGGTGCAAAGTGTGCGTCAGGGGGAATATTCATAAAGTAGCTGCCTAATTAAGAGAGACTGACTGACTGATCTTAGTGTTCAGCGAACAGTTCAATGGATTACTGAAGGCTGTTTCCATTTGTTCAGCAGCTATCATGCATTAGCAGTAAACACCATCATTTCTCTGAGTGCCGTCATGGAAGGCGGTATCAGATTTTAGGAAGCTGTTTTAAAGTTCAGAAAACTACCTGAACAGGCACAGGGCTAAAACATTGACATCAGCAGAGCCTGCATTGGTCAGGCAAAAGATATCCCATAATGAGAGAACTGGGGTGCACAGTCGTATTGGCAGGTTAAAGAAATTAGAAGAAATGATTTGCAGAATATACTGTGTAGATGTTCTGTATTGTGGAACATACATGTATATCACTTAAAAGCAATTATGATACAAACATCGGAATACATATTACCAAATCATTGAAATCAGCTATGATCAGCAGAGTGGTCTTTAGGTCGACCTGAAAGTTATAGACAGCAAACAGGACGATTTGGAGCTGTGCTTGTTTTTGCTCCTGTATGTTGTAGAAAATTATAATTTGACTGCTGGTGTAATTTGTTTAACATAAATGCTTATCGTGTCCACACTAGCATGTGTCAGTCACTGTGGCCCTCAGGCCCTGAGATATCAGTCAAGCTTATTATTTTTGCCAACTCACTCTATCTTCTAGTATCATTGCCTCCCAGTGGCATTGATGAAAAAGAAACCAATGCTTTTCCTTTTTCACTGTCAGGCTGCAATGGACATTTTCAATCGGGTCTTGCCTGAGTCCCGTAGTGAAGCCTTTAATATCTCTGCAGTTACCCTGGAAGCAACTCCCCCTGTATTCATCTTGCCTTTTTCATTGTCCCCAGAGGCACAGTCAAGAACACGAGAAGTAGTTTCCATTAACTTCCAAAATAAATGTACCAACAAATGATTCCCATGGACCTTTTTCAAGCCATTTACAAGCCAACAGTAAATCCGCAGATAAGGCACTGCTAAAGTAGAGAGAGAGCCGGTGTACAGAAATAAAACAGAAAAAGTGCTCCTTTAAATTAATGAGTTGCATTACCTCTGCTTTGCTTCCTCGTCTCATCCCACCTCTCTCTCTTTCTCTATCTCTTTCTTTCCTTCCCCCCCCTTTGGGCAATGGTAATGTACTGGTGCATATCAGCCATGAATCGTTCTCTATGAACCTCCTTTTCTTTCTCTCCTACGGGTACGTGTTAATTTATCGCTAACAGGCCTCACTCCATTGGATTTCACTGGGCCCGTTTTAAGTACCCTTCTTAATGCTTCTCTCTGGCTATTTATTGCTCCGTCTCTTTAAAGAAAGCACTGCTTGAGCTCACCATAGCACCCCCAGAACCCTGAATTCCACTCCAGCTCACTGTTTGCAGTATGTTTTGAAATATGTGAACTTAAAGCGCTGTAAGGGGAAGGACAGGGGAAAAGCTCACAGAAAGCTTATGTCGCACGATTTTCAAACCCACTTGCCAAATGATCTGCCTGCCGAGCAAACCTAGCTGGAGATGATGTTGAAGAAATGAGAGGGAGAGAGAAAGTAGTAACAGTTTGAGTAATTGTTGTCACTTCCTAATGACTTGGGCTTTTTCGTAAAGGTTGCTATACATGTGTGAGAGTATTTCAAGGATTATGAAACGCCATTACAAACAGCAAACTCATGTCAATGTACACCTGTGTTTGAAAACATACTCGGTCGGCTGTAGGGGTAGAATTATGAGGGTCTGGTGCAGCTACAACTTCACTCTTGATGGCCAGAAAGACATCTCTCACTTACATGTACATGCACACACACACCTGCTGTGTACGCACTGCTTGGATATCTGCCTCTCGCCGCTCATTCAGCCTCTCTCTCTTCACAAATGTTGCTCAATGAATGATGACAAAGCAATGTTGTTATTTTTTTTTTTAAATCTCTCACCTTGCTCTCTTTACAAACAGGTGCCTCTGCATTTTGGCCACTTTGAATTGTCAACATCTGGTGAAGCATATCGAAACTTGGTGGAGGTTTTACCTATTTACCTGTCTGTGTAGCTCATATGGGCCTATAGGAGTATCTCTATGTAAACCATAAATGAATAATGAGAGACATCTTCAAAACAGTGTTGCTGATCCTTTAGAATTGTAATATCTATGTATACAAAGATAGACACTGAGGTCAGTCATGGTTGTTGTGAACAATAGAATAAATCATGCATTATATTTAGCACTGATAAGACAATGCGTTATTAATTCCAGGAAGTGTCAAATGTTTGCTGCTCCTATTTCCCCTCCCTTCCCGTCTTAAGGCATGAATAACAGAGGTAACTTTTTGCAGCAGATCAGGATGGCAGAGATTGAGCAGGCATCCCTGAGGTCAGAGCAAATGTCAGACAAGTCCTCGTCCCCCGCCCTGCCAGATGACCTCAGCCTGGACGAACACACCTCCTATCAGCTGCTGCCGCAAGAATGCAAGGTGCGTGTGAGCAGAGTGGGGGGGATTTTTCCAGACGGCCATAACTGCCTTAGATAACAGAAGTGAGAGCAACACATCAGACATTTGAATTGAAACATAAAAACACATTGTACTCATACGCCTTGTGATTTATTAACATAATAATATGTTTTATTGATCATTTTGCTTTGTGGCAATTGCGGGACGGATTCAAATGGCCCTCGGGCCTTTTGTAGCATATGTGTGCCTCAGACTTTAGAAAGTACTGAGTACTAATAATTATATATACGCATATCCCCAGGACTCATTAACGAATGAAAAAAAGACATTGCGAGGTCATTAAAATGTTGTTTTTAATACGCTACAAAGTTAGATCCCATTTTTTAAAAAGTGGTAATAATGTGCATTTTGCAAAGATTTAGTTTTATTGCCTTGCCAAGTAGTTGCTATTCAGGCTGCTTGGATAGAAATCCTGCTATAATGATGTTCATTCCAGTAACACCTCGCAGGGAGTGATTAGTGACTATGTGACCTATAGAGCCAGGGACTGAACATCTACTGTAATGTCAGCACCTGGTTTATTTAGTTGGGCTGCATACCCGCTTGTCAGATCTTCTCAGAAAGTCTTTTTGTGTTAAAAAATAAAGTTTTAGATCAAGAAAAAGCTGCAGTAACCACTCTCATAACAATGCATCCTCATTTCACTTATGCCCACTAGTTTGTACTTGACATGGTACTTTGTCCTTTTGCTCCCAAAGGGTGAACACAACCAATAGTATATTCTATCCGATCATTTGTTATATTTAATCAAGGAAGCACAAAACAAATGACCATAATAAAACCTTTGGCTAGCTATGCTGTAGGCGCTCCTGTGAATTACAGTCCACACCTTTGGTTCCAGAGGCCCCTTTATCTCTGTCTCTCTGTGTGTCAGTGGTTACTATCTTGTCTTTGAAGAATCCACAGTCTCGGCTCATGAATAAAACTAGGCTCTCCCTAGTGCCTGTCCTGGGTGGCTCTCTTGCCTCCATCTCTTACACCCACTCTCCCCATTTCCACTTTATCGTGCATGCTTCTACTCTCCCAGCGTTGCCCCTCTGGTAATTGCACACCTTCTCTGCACCTCCCTCTAGCCCCTCTATCTCTTTTCCTTATCGTCCGTCCTTCCTAGATATCCTCCACTGTAATGGGGTAATGCTGCTTGGTTGAGGATAGCCAGATAAGCCTGCAATCGCCAAGCATGGCTGTGAACCAATGCTCATTAGAGAAAGGGGGATATGAAAATAGATAAGA
The DNA here is from genome assembly GCF_949606895.1 of Notothenia rossii. Taxonomy (NCBI): domain Eukaryota; kingdom Metazoa; phylum Chordata; class Actinopteri; order Perciformes; family Nototheniidae; genus Notothenia; species Notothenia rossii. The sequence goes on from NC_136906.1 coordinate 13,244,752, forward strand.
GGGAAAGGCAGAAGGTGAGGCAGGATCTGAGGTTAGGGATTTGATATGTCAAACATTGTTTGGTAAAAAAGATTGTGTGTGCAAAGCCTGTTTGAGGTGTGTTTGGGTGTGGGTGGCTGTCTACTTGAAAGGGGGCTGTTCAGTGGCTAGGACTGAACAACTCCGAGATACAATACACTAGTGGGAGCACAAAAGAGTACCCACACACACACTCCTGTGCACGAACACGCACACATGATTCTGCAGTCCCTTCATGATGGTAATTAAAACGTACGAGGTAAGCTTACAAATCTGAACTGCCCTAATCTACCTCCTGCTTCCACTTCCAGCTGTTGCAGCCATCACACACAGGCACATTTATAACCAAACATTTATTGTCACGATATTTAAAATGAACATGTCAATTACAGGCTTTTTCAGCTCATAATCAGTCCTCACCGCTTCCCTGGTACTTACAGGAAACACCAGAGGGGTGATGTGAATAAGAGGCCATGTTTGATATCGGCAAGATGCCAAAGGGTCTTCTTTCTTCTATTCCACATTTTATATCAGGCTTCTTCGAGCAATTATCACAAACATGATGCTAATCCTTAACTTGTCTTGTCCTATTGCAGAAGGAATAAGAGCTAAAGGCTAATACAAGCTATGCTAATGACTATAAGCCCAAGCATGTCTATGTGTTTTCCCCTACATCTCCAATGTGTTTTTTTTTTTATAAATTGAGTCAAAGTCCACACCTACTGGATTAACCTCTCCTGTAGATGAATTAGAAAGTACGTTCTTTAATGTCTGCTCATCTGTTTTTTTTCCAGGGAAGGTGCAGCAGTGACTCCCGTAGCTCTGATGAGGCTGGAGGGGGGGGGAGTCATGCAGGAGGCCCCACCACCCAGACGGTGGTGCAGAGCCTGGGCCAGCCCTGCAGGCCCCTCATCGCTGGGATTGATGTGGAGACTGCAATACAGGAGATGCAAACACATCGACCACACACATGCACTCCTCACTGTAGCCCTGGTGAGTAAAAGCAGATATTAATAAATATACATAAACATATTTCAGTATTTTTACTCTACTACCAAGCTGATTTTCAAAGGAATCTATTCATGATAAATTAGTTGAAATATGCTTTTGTACCAGCAAATAAAATCCATTTCTATTAAATGTCTTGCTTGGTTTTTGTGCAGCTTACAATATGTTCCAATTTCGGTGGTGAGTGACATTTGGAAGACATATTTTTAGCAAAGATTTTCTCTGGTGAATATTAAAGAAAAACACAAAATAGTTTTTTAGGAGGTGGTGGAGCTGGCACAAGGTTGTATATCAAATAGAATCACAAATAATAGATACCCACTTCTCATTAAACCCCCCCCCCCCCCCCAGGTGGCGTTTCCAGAAGCAGCAACCAGGAAAGAATCGGAGAAGGTGGAGGAGGAGCGAGTGGCGTGTCTCCTCTCTTTCATCTGCCTGCAGAGTTCTTCCACCCAGCAGTAGCAGCCTCCTGGGCCTCACTCCGCTCCCCAGGGGCACACAGCAAGATGCTCTGCACACAGGTAAGACGAGAGGGGGGGCATACACAATCAAACAGGTTAGAAAACACTAAAGAGGATGAAGATAGTTGTGAGGTGTTATCGACTTGGAGGCTTGAGTCATTACAGTAGATTGCTGTTAATGGTGAAGCAAAAACTAAAAGATGCCGTAGGAGAAATGACCGGACAACAGATGATGCTTTATCCAATATTATGATGAAAACTGCATGGTTTAAGAGTCAGTTTCTAACTATTATTGTGTGCTCTGTTAAAATAATATGTATTACTGATTGAACATTTGTGCTTCCCTTTATTTTGTCTCCTTTCCACTTCCTGTCTTCAGTACCCATCCCACAGTGACTCGTCCCTTGCTACAGGCAGCTCTGAGGGCAGCCTCCAGACCACCCTGGAAGAGGGCCTGAGCTTCAGCATCTCCCCACCACAGAACTTGGAGTTGTCTTTGCCGACACCTCCCTTACCACTCGCGTGCCCCCTCCCGCTGCCTGAAGACAGCACCGCCATCTCCTCCCCGGTCCAGACCCTGAGACCGCGGCCCACCCCCTCGTCGGCCCTCACCCTCCTGGCCACCAAGGGCCACCAGCGGAGCCAGAGCAGCGGCCGAGGGAGCACCAGCCCGGGCTACACCCGGGACGACTCCATCGACCCTTCAGACGAGGACCTGGGCATAGGTATTGGGTCGTCCATTGGGGGCTGTGGCTCCAGCCAAGCGGGCAACAGTGAACATTTGTCAGAGACGCTGAGCAGCTTGTCTCTCACATCCCTGCTGTCCCCCAGTTCCCTGGTGTACCCGGGCGTAGCAGTGAAGAAGTGCAACAGCACAGGCAGCCTGGACCAAGGGGGGATGCTGCTGTCGTCCCGGGGCAGGGAGGGCCGCCGGGAGATTCTGGGACTGGAGCTTATTGACCCCCAAGGCTTTTTGGCCAACCCTTGGACGGGGGTATTGGTGGATACAAGAGGAGAAGGAAGAGGGGAAATAGTAGATGGTCAGCAAGGGTTCAAAGTGAAGAGCTCAAGCCAAACAACAGTAGGGCCTTGTCGGGAAAACAGATGAAACCTACTGTTCACTCTCTCTTTGTCTCTCCATTCCTTGGATCTAAACCCATAGCTGTCCCTCTCAATCTCTCTGCTTCCATCAGTGAGAGAGAGGCTTGATGACACACGATGTCCCGTATTCCAAAACCAAACCCTCATCTTGCCCCCTCAACCCCTTTCTATACGTTTGTGACAAGCCCAAGTCCTATTTTGTGCTACCTAGAGTACTGGTCTTGGTTAGGCGACGAAGGGCCCTGGCGAAGTAAAGGCCCAAGGGCTTAACTTGAAGGGCTGGACATGGAAGGTTCTGCTCACATTGGAAGACCAGGAGACCCATTTGTATCAGGGAGTCAGTAAAAGCAGAGACAAAAGAGCTTTAACTCAAAGACCCGAGAGAGTCTTGTTATTGCTCAACTGTAATTTTATTTTCCTGGTGTCAGCTTGGGATCGCTGAGGTCGAAAATGCAAAAATAGAAGCACCCAAACTGAAAATAGCTCTCCATGCCAACACAGACTGTTTGGGATTGTTTATGTTTCAGAGGCAGTGCCGCAAGTAAGTGGGAGGAGGCTCGGAAGTGGCAGAATATTTGAAGGCGGAAGGAAGGCTGGCAAAGGAGAAGGCAGGTCATTTGTTTGGCTGGGAACGCAGAAAGCGGATCTAATGTCCATCTGTTCTGGCAGACGGAAACAACAGGTCCTACTCTCTCTGGACCTTCTGCTGAGTTCAGAGTAAAAATGCAAGGTAGAGGATAGTTCAAGAGTGAGTGCTCATAGCGTGAGTGAGAGCACTGCCTCAGGTATCCAAGGCATGAATTAGATTACTCTCAACACTTCACCATACCTCTGTATTTTTGAAACAGGAGATGGGCATCGACTGATCAAAGCTTTGTGCCTCTGTTAACTCGAGTTGCAGCGGAAAATGAAAATAAATTGACAGATTGCGGAGGTATGACCGTGCATGGAGCTATTTGTGAAATTGGTTATTTTTTTCTCTCTATCTCCAGCATATCACACTCACTCAAACATGAAGAAATGAGTCTGAATGAGAGCCAGGTTGTGTCAGAAGAAACAATAAAGTGTGCATGGGGCAGCCTTTTGACAATAAAGTGAGTCTTGAAGCACACTCCTTTTTCACTTCCTCTCACCATGCTTAAGGATTTGAGACGAATGGACAAACCCACAAGAGTTGCGAGGGACGTAGACTGCATGAGGGAATTGCATTTAACCAAGATTTTTACCTATATACAGAAGTGTATCAAGATGTCAGTGTTGGGTGATAACCATGTGATTTCTATTCCACTATTTTTGTAGAAAAAGAGAATAGGCAAGTGTTGCCGTTACTTAATCCCTATTTCATTTAACCCATACGATCTCTTTAACTTGTCGTCTAGGACTTTTTGTCTGCCAGTGGCTTCCAGTTTTATAACATTTTTTTAAAGTGTGGACGGTGTATAAAACAACGAAGCAAAAAATGTCAAATGAACTTTGTGCGCTGAAGAGATTGTTCCCTCCAGCACATTTCTCTTTGGGGACACTGGTTCCTCGTGGATTTTTTTTTTTTTTTTTCAGACGTTGGAGTCCCAGGGGACAACCAGAGACGCGAACAGCCATATTCACTCAGCACATGAGGATCGTTCTAGCTCACAGACATTTCCTTGCTGCACACAGGGAACTTTGTTTGCTTTTAGCCTCTTATGCTAAAAAAAAAAAAAAAAAAAAAAGAAACCTTGAATAGCGGGAACCATCTCTATGAAAGCTTTAATTTGAGAGTTACTCCACAACATATCAATTATGGACACATTAGTGTTCTTTAAGCATGGTTCTGGGATTGCAATACAGTATGCTTTTTCTTGAAATGACCCTGATGCACTCATCTTCTCTTCCCCATCTCCTCACACATACAGTATGTTGTAGCAACCCTTACACACACCATGTGTTTGTTATCAAAAACTGACACTGTAATAATGAACAAAACATTGCATCTTTTAATGCAAGCTTATTTTGCTTCTCGCTCCATCCCAAAAGGACATGCTCATATTTTAGCCTGATATTTAGAGGTAGACTGTTGTATCCCCAGTGTTTTGATCATTACCTTACTTTTTTACATTTCTCAAAAAAGAATTAGGTGATGTGAGAAAATCTGAGGGATTGACCTTTTGTACCATGCAAAATCACTTTGATGACTATGTTTTATCACATGGTGTTAGGTATTAATGGGTGACAGTAAAGACAGTTGTGTGTGTGTGTGTGTGTGTGTGTGTGTGTGTGTGTGTGTGTGTGTGTGTGTGTGTGTGTGTGTGTGTGTGTGTGTGTGTGTGTGTGTGTGTGTGTGTGTGTGTGTGTGTGTGTGTGTGTGTGTGTGTGTGTGTGTTTATGACTTCAGGTGAAGAGTTGCCTTTTCCTGAAGTCTCCCGTTTGTCCGTGAGAATCCCTGAGATTAAAGTTTTGCTGAGGGAAAAACGCGAAGCAACCAAGGGCTGTTTTAGCTTCAAATATATATCCTAACAAATCCTTATGTCATATGGCATCAAAGGTTAAAGCCTGATTACGCAGCAATAAATGTTCTATGTGTGTGCCCTGAGTAAATGATGTCAATGTGATTTTTATCTCCTCAGAACACAACAGTATTCATTACTGTCTGTTTTTGCATCTACTACTGAAACAACAACCAATCAGATAGCACCTCTGCCCTCTCGAAGACCAATCAGTAGTGAAATGGGCTGCAATTGGACGACATGAACAATTGAAGTTATTGAACTCAGGTCGGGGGGTAAAAACCACTGGTACATTTTTAAAGATAGCTGTAAAGGTGTGCTCAGACTGAAATCGGAGAAAATGTTCAACTCGCTTTAGTCGCACAAATTTTACTGCTGGAGTGTTTAACCTCGCCTAACAGCCAATGCACCCAGAGTCCAGATGTTAGCTGAAACTACCTAACAGTGTGTGTGAGCAGAGTGTGCCTTTGTACAGTAGGTGTGTGCTACAGCTCTGAATCGGACTGATTTGGAAAGTTGATCTCAAGCTGTTTCTGTTATTTCCTCCGGACTCTCTTTGTCTCTGTATGTTCATAAAGTGGAGTACAACAGCTCGGGTTTAAGCACACACTTTCTGCAGCATTTTCAACCTGTGTGGACGTGTTTTTGCTTCAGTTCACGCTGCCTTGAGTAAACTACCTTGTCCATTGAATTTGTATGCAATCACGCCGCCTCTGAAATTTGCTCCGCCTTCAGTCTGAACACACCTTAAGAGTGTACAATTCACATGTGTACATATCTTTGTATTTTGATCTGCATGTGTGCATTGCTGCCAGTGACCCTGATTATATCATTAGTATGCATTTCATAAAATTGTACAAAGTTAAAGGGAATGCCCTGTTGTTTTTTGACTGCTGCTATAAATCCACAACAAAATATCAAATAGGAGTAAAAAAAAAATGTTTTGTTCCAACACATTCACATGATTAATAATATTTCAAATTACGTTTATGGTAAGTCAGAAACAGCTGATTCTATATCATTAAACGTGTTGTGTTAATACGTATCTGATAAAAAGAGAGTCATAACTGTATGAGGCAGGGAAAGGAAAGACAGGGACACAAAAGCAGAAAGTTTACCGAGTTGACAGCTGGACAACAGACAGTGTGAGAGACTGAGGTAGAGATGCTGCCGGAGCAGGAGACTTCTCCAGACAGCTTGTCATCAGCAGCCTCCCCAGCAGAGCCGCCGGTGCGAGAGAGCACATTATACATGCACGCTGATCTCCGAGGTGTTGTTTACCTCACACCCACAACCAACCAGCACTCCACCTCATCTAACCTTTCAAAACCAGCTCTCCCTGCAGGCCCCCTGTCCTTCAAATGTCACTGCAGGAGGGTGTGTGGTGAGCGGTAAGTGTTCCTGTTTCTCTAAAACTGTGAGTTGTGGGTGTGTATGCAAGCAGGGCCGCCCCTCCCTACAGGCCAATCACGCAGGCTGCATGGGGCCCCGCCTTGCGCAGGGGGCCCCGCCCAGAGGGCCTCAGCTGCTGTGCGCAGTTCTCCGCTCAGTTCTCCGCGCACCCCCCGCGAGAGTGAGAGGTGACAAGGGGAGCACGTCTGTAACCCGACACCGTTGCAATGAATCGAAATCTGATCAATCACGCACGGCTTTGATACGGCCACTAGTGCAGGTGAAGAGATGTCGGTGAAAAGACAGTTTCAGTCCGGCGCAAAAAACAAAACATGAAGAAACTAGAGCATCACTCGAAGGTGGGTTATTGTATGAGTCAAATGTACTACTTGCGAATGTTGTATAAATCAAATGGCTAATTGCCATATTAAAACATCAGCTGCAATTCGCGACATGAAGAAGGCAGTCTCTGCATAGCATATAGGCTAATGGAGATGCAGTTATTTCCAGCCTTCTTTATTTACCGTTCATTCAAGTCTGTTATGCATTTTATCTGCTAATGTACAGGAGGAAGAGTGATCAACTGTCTGTCTAGTTGGCTTGCATAACAGTTAAAGTTTACAGCCTAAAAAACATGGAGCATTTTTCCCCTTTTATTCATTTGTATGTCAATTTGCACATTTCATGGTGATGCTCAGCCTCCCACATTGCTGACAGAGAGAACTACATTTGAATACAGATTTAAGAAATATCAGTTTTTGAGCATGTCATAAGAATGTTTTGTCTTGACTATATTACAACTATATTATAATAAAACAATATAGTATTTTTATTATTGAATAGATTATGATTATCATTATTAGTAGGAGTAGTTTATTTGCATTAATTATATTTTAATCTTTTTGAGGCTAGTATTTGCTGAAAATGCTGAAAATCCTCCAGCATCATTGAAGTCTCCGGTTTGGAAACATTTTGGTTTCGCAGTTACGTACAAGGATGACGGACAAAGACAGGTGGACCGAACCAAAGTTGTGTGTCGGCATCGTTCAACTAAAATTGGTTACGCGGCTGGCAATACATCAAACTTGCACACTGCACACTCATTCGAAAAGGCTTCACCCGAACGTGAATATCACCGGTACCAAAAGAAAAAAGACTGAAGTGCAAACCCAACTCCCGCTAGCATTTAAGCCTCCACCACTCGCAAAAAGTTCAGACCGAGCCAAAGCTATTACAAACGCCAAATATCCCTATGTTGCCATGTTAGCAAAGCGCTACCTGGCTGTATCTGCTACCTCTGCCCCTAGCGAGAGGGTGTTCTCCACAGCAGGAGACATTGTTAGTGCCAGCAGATCTGCCCTTTCGGCAAGCAATGTGGACAAGTTAATTTTTCTTTAAAAAAAGCATGAAAATACAATGACAAGCAAGTCATAATGTCAAACTGGCTGCTTAGGAAGCCTACTAGTACAGTACAGTTCAAATACAGATTATTTCAGTTCATCGAAATGCTGCACCTTAATGTTTATTTTATTATATTTTGTATTTATTTGAGTGAATACATTATTCACAGTTTAATAATAATAAAAATATATATATTTTATGTTTTGTGATAATTTTTTCTGCTGTACCGAAAACGTAACGAACCGAACCGTGACCTAAAAACCGAGGTACGTACGGAACCGACATTTTTGTGAACCGTTACACCTCTAGTAAACGCATACTGAACGACATACATGCACATTTACCATTTACCTCACTGCATAAAAAAGTAACTGTTCATAATAATAATAATAATAATAATAATAAACAGGAATTATATTTGCAAAGTAGCCTACTTTGTTTCCAAACAATTTTTTTTCACTCCTGTCGGTTGAGGAGGGGGCCTCATCTCACAATGTTGCTTAGTGCCCCAAGTTTGCAAGGGGCGGCCCTGTATGCAAGCACAAACAATTATTTGTGAATGGATACTTCATTGCAGTTTATTTTTGCAAGGTCTAAGAAGTCACATCTGAAATGTGTTGGGAATTGTACCTGATTTGCCGTCCATCACCTGAAGACAACAACTGACCACCTGCAACATACTGTAAAAGGTCAGTTCTCGAAGAAGCCTCTTGGGGCTTCTGTGCTGATTTGCTCCCAAGGCAACACACAAAGTGCCATGAGACAATAAGCCCCCTTGGCTACAAGATAATAACCTGAACTGCATGAAAACCTTAAATATCCCCTTGCTTTTTAAAGCTCACATTTTTAAATGTTAAAATGGGGAACAAATGCATGGACCAATGTGATTTTTCTGAGGCATAGATGCCTAGAATTAAAGTAGGTTAATGCAGGCGTCTTTTCAAATAAGGAAAAAACTCCACTCGAGATATTAGGTCAAACTTATAGCTGGAAAATCAAGAAAAACACTTTGCTGTCAAAGTAAATCCTACCCAGAAGTTTTGTCAAACATAACTCTGATAAACAAGGTTCGTAGATGTAGATGTCTCATTAATGTGTTTGTCTCTGGGCTCAAGAGGCAGTAACTGGCAGCTTCTGACAACATCCAACTTGTTTTAATGTGTTTTTTGCTATTTCCTTTGAGAAGTGTGAAGCTTCTTTTTTTTTAAACAAAAGTGAGTAAATTAGGAGTTGTTTTTAGTGCTCTGTCACCTAATGAGTTGGCAGTGTCTTTGATGTGTTTGGAGGTGACCTCAGTGATGTTTTAAGGCAAGGAACGTAGACCATAAAACAGTGATATATTAAGTATTGTTTGACATAATGTGCTCACAGGTTTTCTTGGTATTCAACCTGGAATTATTACTGAGAAATGTTGCTTCACATTGTAGGGTGGAACAGGGAAGTGGAATGTGTTGAATTCACTAATGCAGGTGTATGGTATTATTATTGAAAGAATCATTTTTGCCCACTGCTCTTGAAGTAACAGATTGTTTTTACTCCTGCTCATTTAAACACAACAGTCAGACAAACCTGCAGTCACACCTGAGTCTCTCCTTGCATTCATCAAGGCCGTATAGAAACCAGCTCCTGTCAGCTGTCAGGGCTAAATGCTCAGGGAGTTGTCCAGGCCCACCCATTGTATCACGGCTCCTGGGGGAGAGTCAGATAAAGGCATGGTTGTGAAGGTGGCACAACAAAAAGAATGAATAAGGTGGCACCTAAATTAGCTCTCTGTATAAGATTCAGAGGAAACGGCTGTCAATCTCCATGGCATTGAGACCCTTTCCCTTTGCCCCTTGATGTCCTAAATTACCTTTTTTTGGTTGCCTGCCTTATCAAGATGACGTATTAGCCATAAATACATTCACCTGTGGACAGTTATTTAACATCATCAAGTGAAAGGTCATCCGTGACGTGCCCTTTGTTGGCTCAACCACAGGGTTTCACTAAGGCAGTCGTTCTCAAATGGTACGGCGGTACGCGGACCCCTAGGGGTAAGTTGGAGTACTGCAGGGGGTAAGTGAGATTTATTTTATGTTAATAAAAAAAAGCAGTTTGGGTTTTATATTAACAGAGTTACGCATATTTCAAAACGTGAAGTGTAATAACTGCAGTGGCCTTCCTGTCACTGAGAATAACAAAGAAGCACAAGCCCATGTGTCTCACTAAATTGTAAGTACAACTTAAAAAGATCAGTTCAATGCAACTACTGTCGTTAGTGTTATTGCATGATGTTAAAATTGGTTGGCCATGAATTTAGTGATTGATTGTAAACATTTGAATAGCATTTAAGTGTTTCTCAGTTACAAGGTTGTTGTTTTAATAAATCAGACACCGATGGTGCAGCACTGTACTGTACCTCTTTATATAGGCATTTCTTCCCTAACAAATCGTTTTTGCGCTGATCAGGGGGTACTTGGCTGAAGCTTTTTCAAAGGGGGTGCATTATTGAAAAACGTTTGAGAATCACTGCACTAAGGGACCATTAATAAATTACCGTTTGAATCACACATAGCCGATATTAAAATAATATTTTAAGGTTTTTTGTTTTTCAAATAGCTTCCATATCATGTAAAACAGTGACTTCCAATCCATAACAGACTGGAAAAATAGGACACTTCCCTTTTCCTGGGTTGTAATTCCTATTTTATTTTTTAAGGAGTATTGTTATGTAGCAGTTTTTTATTTAAATCTATTGGATCTTTTATACCTTAATTTCATGTCTCCTGTTGACCCAAAATCACTGGAGAATTGTATTTTCTCACTTGACAAGTACGACACACCTTTTTTTTCTCCATTGATTTTAGTGCTTTTTCTTTTACTATTGCAAACACACAATAAAACAGACAATGTTGTCAAAGTTAGTCATCATCTAATAGTACACATGTTTAAAATAACTTTAACAAATTACAATCGGGTGGGAGAACCTCAGAGATGCAATAACAAAGATCAGTGTAGATGATAACATAGTGGAATTGGAATGTGACAAAAGCCACTTAATCTGGGCTTTAACGGCCCACATATTTCAGGCTGGCTGCTTCATGTCTTTGTGAAGAGCCCTGCATAATGTGTCTTTTTACTAAAAGTACCTGCCCTTTTCAAAGTGCTCTGCACGTCCCTCCATGTTTCTTTGTTGTGAGTGAATGTCACTCATTCCTCTACCGCAACCTAAATGCCACTTTTATTCAACTTTACAGAATAAATAAAGCAGTTACAGTATCTGCACTTATTCCCATCTGCGCTAATTCAATTGGGCAGCTCTGTAGTTTCAAAAGACTAACACATCATTTGAATAGCAGTTTTTGTTTTCACTCACACAGAGACATGGATTCACATAATGTAGACATGAACATACAACCAAATAGGCACACTTGATTCATTCCAGACACAAAACTACTGACAACCGCATCATGTTTCATTGTGCATGATTTTTGCAAGTGAGTGTGCCTACCTGAGGATCAGTGCTTATGGCTGAAGCTCCACCCCCCTCTCTCTCTCTCTCTCTCTCTATCTCTCTCTCTCTCTCTCTCTCTCTCTCTCTCCCCCCCCGCCTCTCCCCCCCTCTCTCGCTCTCTCTCTCTCCCCCCTCTCTCTCTCCCTCTCTCTCTCTCTCCCCCTCTCTCTCTCTCTGTCTCCCCCCCCCCCCCTCTCTCTCTCTCTCTCTCTCTCACCTCTCTAGCATAAAGCCATTAGCAGAGTACGGTGGCTGTAACAGCTGAAACCATGAGATTTGGAGCAGTGCTGACACGGCTAGTTTCACCCTCGCTCCGCTTTCATCACGAAGGGATGATTGACTGGTTTTCTCAACACCTGGCCCACTGTTTTGTAAGATAATAGTGAAAAATAATACAGTTACAATATTGAGCGACTGGTTTCTGCTGTTGAAAGATGTATTCAAAGGAAGCTCCGGCAGCTCTGTCATATGCAGGGCTGTGTTTTTCTAACAGACAGACTTGTCTTATCTCTGCCTTGTCAGAATTTAGAACTCAGCAATATACCTTAACATGAAAACAATGTTGAAGGCTGGCAAAAGCCTCTGCTGAATTTTCAAAGGAAAATTGCATTCACTGCTGAAAGTAAGGATGACTGAGAGCATGAAGAACAAACAAGTGTTTCTAACCTATTTCACCTGCTCAACAAAAAAAAAGGAACAAGCTTAAGGCTTCTTTGCAATAAACTTTTATTCTAGTATTGTATAAAATCTCCAGCTCCCCCCAGCTACATGGAGCTCCATAGTTTCAGCTCATTGTTCAATTTGCTGAATTTATAACAACGTTTTTTCTGCTGTGAATGTTCAAAACAAAGTTGATCTGTTTCCTCTAAATCAGGGAGAATCCGGAGCAACAAAGGCTGCAGATTTGTTTTCATGCAATTTATTTATGTCTATATTTAGTTGGACTTTTAATTATGGTAACTTTGCAATGTCTCCACACACTTCAAAGCAATTGAAGATGAAAATGAATTTGATATCAGGTGGTGCACGAACGAGGAGCTTGTGGTCTAGGCTTTGTTGACTTTCTACTTAACTCTGCCTGTTTTGATGCTGCAACTGTAAAACTGAGTATTTATTCTTTTATTTTCAGAGGATGGTTATGTCGATATGCCTTTACCCACGTATTGTCATTGTTGGAAGAAGGGCAACAGGTGTGAGTCATGTCTGCGGTCCTGAGAGGAAAAGTTGAATTTTTCGAGGGTTGCTTAAAAAGCTCTAACTTTTAGAGCTGGTTCGTGGTGTTTGGAGCTTTTGGCTGTATCTTCTAATGCATGCTGGGCTATGAGCCTGGTGAGAGTGAGAATAAAAGTCAGAATGTCAACTCAAACTCTGAAGCAAACTTAAACAGAAATTATGCATGACACAAGGTTGTAGGGAAGGGCAAATAGGAGGATACTCATGAATATCAAAGACCTTAAATATGCCCGAAAATATAACTGGAAAAGTCGTATTCATGTTTTGGAATTTGAACTGCAAAAACACAAACTTACTCTTTGCCCCAGGATCCTTGTAATACTGTGAAGGGTGTCCATGAAGACTCTTTTTTACCTCCGCCATGACGGCTGTTTGTTTTGTTTGTTGTTCATCAGCAGTAGTACATAAAAACTACTAGCCTGATTATTTTCATAAACTGAAGGGAGTAGCATAGGCCAAGACAGAACCCATTACATTTCGAGCTGATCGATTGCCATATCATGGCGGATACTCAAATGATTTTCCACTGCACTTGGCATTACTAGAGAGGGCATGGCCTTGGCGAGCTCCAAGTGCCCCTCCAGTATATCACTGTTATTCATTTGACCTCCTCTATTCAGCTTGTCACTTTGAAAGATGAGGGTATTATGAATGCATTTACTCATCCTCTTAATGCTTTCTACCTAGTTTATCTTTACTTTTATTCTGCTTTTAGGAATTGCCATGTGAAGCCGTTAGTGTCTGGATTTCTGTTTTAGTGTATATACTTATAGTTAGAGAGAAATACAAAGATAGAGGAGGAGGCAGAGAGACAGACAGACGAAAACACTATTCGAGATGCAAAAACAACTTAATCCTGCATGCTATGCTCACCACCGAAATCATGTCGCACTGACCTTATTAGTTCTTAACTAAGCCTTTTTAGGTTTGGCAAAAAAAAGGGTATATATCAAAGGAAATGATGATAATGATCCATAATGTGTGTCAAAAGCTCAAGTCTTTTAATGATGAGTCTGAAGATTTGACCTTAGTTTGGAGACAAAATCAGAGCCCCTTGTTTCATTTCCTGCTTCACATCTGGATATTTAAAGATGCATTTTTTGGTTCTAAGAAATTGAGACTGAGGTGCGGTCCTTGCAGCAACAAGTTTTATTTTTGGATTTATTTTGTTGTTCTAGCTTTTGTGCTGCATTGGTACTTGTGTGGATGTGCTTCTGTTGTATGTGTATGTGTTAAGTCCATTAAACAGTCGCCTCCCTCCCCAGGTTCATGTGAGGAGAGTTCCTTCAAGCCTGTGTCTCCCATCTCCACAATCTCGTATTTATCACTGCAATTAGGCGCTCTGCTGAGCGTGTAGGCCAAGCATTTCTCCTCCACTGGAGAGCCTGCCCTGTCTACCTGCCCGCTGTGTGTGTGTGTGTGTGTGTGTGTGTGTGTGTGTGTGTGTGTGTGTGTGTGTGTGTGTGTGTGTGTGTGTGTGTGTGTGTGTGTGTGTGTGTGTGTGTGTGTGTGTGTGTGTGTGTGTGTGTGTGTGTGTGTGTGTGTGTGTGTGTGTGTGTGTGTGTGTGTGTGTGTGTGTATTTCTGTCTTTGTTGCAAATGGACTTTGGTTGTCAAGAGCTCTTGCCTTTTTGTTGCAGCGTGGATCAAGAAGCCATCAGGGCTTCCTTTGTAGCAAATGTTTTCTTTTGTTCTTGCTGTGTCTGTGTCTGTACTCAGTGACAATATCGTTGTCATACAGACCTAGCTTAGAGGGCAAAATAAATACAAGGAGAGAAGGGGACAGAGAAACAATGCTGCTGGTAAAGGGCTGAAAAGAATAAAACAGGTGGAAAGATGAATGAGGCTGAAACATAATGGAGTATGCAAAGAAGAACGATGCCAAAAACATTTAGGAAATATCAGGTAAAGAAAAGCAGAGTGTCTCGCATTAAAACAAAATCCAACAGCAGTAGAAAATGATTCCATATTTAACTCTTGAACATATGTTGCAGATCCAGGGGAGCCCAGGATGTGAAACTAAAGCCAACAGTTTGTGTACAGGATGTACGCAGTGACATCACACTCTGCACCGTCTGCATTGACAACAAAATGGTGAGGGAAAGTGAACAAGATAGAGGGGAGAGGAAGCAGCCCAAGGAAGTGAGCAAAGAATAGATAACTGAGAGAGAATAAGATGGGGACGAGAGGTGAGGCAACAAATACTGAGATATAAATAGTCGGACGTCAGAAAAAAGATACAGATGAAATTAGTAGGAATAAAGAAAAATGAAATAAGTAGTTTGCAAGTTTACAAATGACAAAATAGCAGATGCCTAATTGCATATTGACGTAAATCACACAGATGCCTAACTCCCAGAATACAGGCATCTGAGCAATCCAATAGTTGTTTTCAATACTTGGCATTTCTCTGTAGAGGACTTTTGGATCAGTCTTGTATCCCTTTTATAACGAAATGGTTTTGTGTTATGATCAATATATATCACATTTTGCAGTTAGCTGTGCAGAAAACCCTTTAAAATTCAAGTGGAATCCACAGTCTTCAATTTTTGAATAAAACATTTGTATTCAGTACAACTACTGCAGATTGTGTCCCCATTAATTAATCTTGCCCAGTATGACACACCTGCTCATATGACAACATGATTATTGTTTTGAGACATAGTTGAAAATTGGGCGACCCCCATGAGTGCAGGGGTAATTGCATTCAAATGAGTGGCTGTGTAACACTTTTGATGTCGGTGGCTTTGATGCTCATGTGAAGGGAAGGGAGATGAGGAGGGGGCCGAAACTAATGGGCAGGAGGGGCAAGCTGGTGCAGGGGATATACATGTATTACATGATTGGGAGAGAAGAAGGAAGATCAATGATGGAGTTTGTAGCATGAGGCCAGTGTTTCCTTTTTCCATGCGTTTCTGTTGATTTTAGTACATCACAGTTTGTAGGATACTTTAAGTTCAACTAATTAACAAGAAGTGGATAAAGGATAGCCGACAACATTATGTATCAGAAACCCACGGACGAAAGGCTGCACAGATGATTGGAGGAGATAAAAAAAAAAAAAAAGATCTTACCTCAGTCTCACATCTGTGTTCTTGGCTCCGTACGGATCACCAAACCGACCTCAGTGTGATCACAGGGACTTCAAAGGACACCAGGCTATATTTGGTTTGCTGGACTTAGATAGGTCAATAATGAGCTGTCAATACTGAGGACAAGAGAGAGCAAGTCAAGAGACCAGGGAGTAGTCATCGAAATTGCTTCACCTTTCCTTTTTGTTACACCTCGCCAAACTTACTGGGAACATTATTTCATGCCAAGAGGAAAAATAATATCTCTGATTATCCCAAGTGTGAAAGAATACTATGAACATAAAACATTAAAGTTTATGCCTGGCCCTGGGAATAGTTGCTTGACAAACCATGTAGCAAACTGCATCTGCTTATGGAGACAATGGGATGTGGTTGACAGAACGGGAAAATGCTAAGTGTACTTTGAGTGAAGAGGTTTTTCACTTAAACTGATATTAACAGTTATTGATGGCGCGTCATAAGGGAATAGCGAAAAACAGATTGTAATGAAAAATGGCCATTTGAGTATTCTGATCAATATAAGTCATTCTTAGTCACTGAATGGGATTTTCTTTGACTAAAAACAAAATTGCAAAATACCAGGACATTAAATGTAGCGTATGTTGATAAGAAATATTTTCATGCAACTTGTTGTCATTCAAACGCTGTGAATTGGAAAAAGATATGTTTAAACACCTCTAACTGTGAGCTTCAACAAGGATCTCTCATTGTGAGAAGTAATGGTACCACTTTACAATAAGACTACCCTTATAAAGGATTCATAAAGGGTTTATAATTAGGTTATGAATTACGTTGTAAACACTTTATTAATCATTAAGAACCATTTATCTAACAGTTCTAACATAGTTTTCATACGTCAACACAGGCTCACTATTTGGCGAGATGACTAAGCCTTATATTGGCTACTTAGCGAGAATCAACTCAGTGAGCAACAGATACCAAGGATGCTGGCTGATGAAGGAGACGAAGTAAGCTAGGTAGCCAATATAAGGCTTAGCAGTACAGATAAATGGGCTCACTATTTGGCACGCAACCGGTCACAGTCGCCCTGCAGCTTATTAAGGATTTATAAAGTGTTCACAACCTAATTAATTAATTAATTACAAACTATTCGTAAACACTTTATAAGGGTAGTCTTATTATAAAGTGGTACCGGAGTAGTTACTAGAAGGAATACAAATACATTTTTCTTATACAATGTGGTAAGCTCAGATGATCTTGATAAAGGATTTAGTCCGCAGGTAATTACTTATCTCAAATTGTCGTCTTAATGCTGTTGTTGATTTATTGAACATGTAATAAAGCAGATGTGTCTCCGGTAGGAAAAATAAACAAGACAGTCACAAATGTACCACTGACACGCAATAAGGCCTGCTTTACTTTGATTTAAATTCATTACACTCTAAATAAAATCCAATATAGCTTCCCAAATGAGCTATTCTTATTTAGGCATGGCACAGTGGGTGAAAGATGGTGTTTCAACTGGCATTTTATTAGCCGCGTGGTCACAATTGACACCGTAGGCTAATTTCCTCGGTTTATTAGTTTTGCAAGAGCTCTAAATGTGCAGCGTGACCCTGTTCTGCTCTCTCCAATTTATCTTGTTACAGATCTGTTGTTCTTGTTTATGTATCCTCCCTGTTATGTGGCAGATGTTCGCTCTCGCGCACATATGGTAAGCAGTCAACTAAAAAAGAGTAAAGTACATGTCCACTCGCTGTTTGCAGCTCTGAATGCTCAGGAGATGAAAAAGGACAGGGGGGTTTTGGTGTGCATGTCTTTGTGTTATTTTAAATGGAGGCAAGTGCCATGGCCCTGCCAACCCTTTGCATCTATATGTTGTACGAAGTTTTAAATGTGGTGTAAACACATTCAGAAGTAGTAGTAGCATATGGTTATAGCATCAAGTAATCAAATGATGTGTTTGCATATTTGTATATTGTTTCTTTGGGTGTGATCAGATGCTACATTACACATTTTAGACATTAACGACTAGAATAACTTTTTTTATAACATGTGTTAAAATCTTTATAGTGGTTGTCTTGCCCTGAATTGAGTGTTTGAGTACACACTCACCTATGCAGTGATGTATCATCAATCTCCCAAGGCTCTTCAGTATATCATGTATATATATATATAATATTGTGTACTGACAGTACTGCATAAAACCTAATTAAGTTAATTTAATAACGTTATGTTGATCAAATATCAAGCAAGAAAACTTTGGAGCTACACAACCCTGGGGAATTCAAATTAAATATTCTAAATCAAAATAATTATTTTACTATTTTTTATGCTATTTGTTTTGGAAGGGACCAAAACATACTTATATATGACTTTAACACATATATATTACTGGATTTAAGCCGTGTAAAGTCAGTCAACATTTAACATGATCAATCTCTGCTATTGACTTTGATTCTAAGATGCATCCACAGAATCAATTGAGCCTGAAATAAATGTGTCAAAGCATCAGCTGGGAGTATTTAGATGAGAACACAATACACAAAACTCTTCTCCAAATATTTTCAATGCAAATCCCTGTGATTAGTGTTTTCTCCAATTAGACATAGAAGGGGTTTATGCTGTCTGAGTGATACTTAAGATATTGACATTAAAGAATTAGTTGTGTTGCCCCAAGTGCCTCCAAATGCCAAAATCCCCTCCTAGCTTAACGCTGTTTTTCTGTCAAACATCCAATGGAGCACCAACGGGCTTAAACTGTGGATGTGTAAAACGTGTGTGTGTGTGTGTGTGTGTGTGTGTGTGTGTGTGTGTGTGTGTGTGTGTGTGTGTGTGTGTGTGTGTGTGTGTGTGTGTGTGTGTGTGTGTGTATGTGTGTATGTGTGTGTGTGTGTGTGTGTGTGTGTGTGTGTGTGTGTGTGTGTGTGTGTGTGTGTGTGTGTGTGTGTGTGTGTGTGTGTGTGTGTGTGTGTGTGTGTGTGTGTGTGTGTGTGTGTGTGTGTGTGTGTGCTGTGGAGCTGCAGAGTGGACCTGTCCTTAGATTTGAGGTGAGAGTCAGGTGTCGTCAGTCCGCACTGTAATTTCCATTTCAGTGCACATCAGTGCAAATGTCATATCTCATTGACTTCAACCCTAAAAACACACACACATGCGCACACTTAGACATAACAGACTTGCAACTCCCCTGTGTGCACACCCATGAACCAAAATACTCTTATCATGAAAGCACATATACTGAAAACCTTGATAGCACTCGATAAACTTCACCCTGCTGTACTTGAAAGCACTTTTGCCTTCAACGTACATCACAATTTCCCTTTTATGTCTTTCCACTCCACACGCAATATGCTACATGATGAGTGGACAAGATGGGTGGGAATCATGTTTGCCTGAAAGCTGATGCAAATGAGTGTTTGTGAGATAATCTAAATGCATACAGAGAATTCAGTGAAGACACAAAATCTTACAGCATCCACTATTTCTATGTTGTTTCCTCCACCTGCTGTACATTGTATGTGTTCATTTCTCCTGAGTCTCCTCTCTGCTTCCCCTTTCTTGTTTATGTATCTCTCCTTCTCTGTCATTTTTTACAACAGTTCCAGGTTACCCTCCACAGGGACAGTAGTACAGAGTAAATCAGCCAGGAAGAGGTCGCCCTTGCTCGGTGTCCGGCATCGCCTGTAATAAAAGCCTTGCCGCGGATAAGCGTGGTGCTGATTTGGATGATTACACAGCATCCGCCAGACAGCCAGCGCTTCATTACTCACCCCCACACGCATACAGGAAGATTGCGGGAAAGTGAGTGAAGCCACACGCTCATAAATGCAGGCGTAAACACCCAACACCGAGACCAACAAGCGCACACACTGTACATCAGAGTAACGCCGTCTGACACTGTTCAAGCCGAGCCGTTGCAAAAACTCACACACATTGTGTCAAAGATTGTGTTAAAGGTCCCCTGTTATACTGTTTTTCGTCAATATATTATAGGTCTCAGATATATACAAAACATGTCTCTGAAGTGTTTGGCTCCAAACACCAAACAGATCATTGCAGCATCCCATAATCCCCTCTGTTTCAGCCCTGATTCCAAAGTGCTGATTCTCTGTCAGTTACTTTAGATGAAAATAAGGAGCCACTCCCCACGCCCCTCTGATGCGGCTTTCACACCGGCGCTTTTCCCCTTTCTAGCTCCGAGCGGGAACTTTTCTGGTTCAGCTCCGGTTTCCCTTTTCTGTCCCGCTCTGTTCACACCGCCCAGAGCTGCCACTGTCATGACGTCAACGTTTACGGGCCTGCTTCATAAAATCCAAACCGAGCGGAAATCCCTCACATCGACAACAAAAACAATGGCCGATTGTATTGAAGCGCTGTTCGCTTTGGTTATCCTATTACGAAACAAAATGGAAGGCATCGGACGACTTTACAAGGGACGACTTTACTTGGAACTTTACAAATATCACATGCGAAATGCAAGACTTCTTTGTGGTCTTCAGCATCTACTTCAACGACGAATCCGTCTCGACGTAAGAGACGTAAGCGACGCCGCCTCTTAGCTCCGAAGCTCTTGCCTCTAGACCGACAATTTTTTGGAACTGGAAGTGAACCGGATTCCGGAGCTAAGAGGCTCAGCGGTGTGAACAGGAAAAAACGGTACTTTTCAGGCTCCAGCTCCGAGCCGGAGCTGAAAACGCGTTGGTGTGGAAGGGGCATGAGAGAGATTTGGTTAAAAAGAACACAATGGTGCTCTAGGAGGTGAGTCAGGTGATAAGGTGTGTGTGTGTGTGTGTGTGGGGGGGGGGGGTTATGACATCATAAAGCGGCCCAAATCTGATCAGCTCATTTTCAGACAGGTTTTTATATAAATGGATCAGGACAAAAAGAGAGAGAATCTTTTTTCCTGAATCTTTCAGAATGTCTTTACACAGAGGGGACACATGTTTATGTATAAAAGACATGAACAAGTGGATTTTGCATATTAGGTGACCTTTAAGGGATGCTTAAATCTTTTTTCAAAGGCTTAGAGCCTCACTCTCATTTACCATAAGAGCCCCTTGCATGTTAAACCTTGCCCAGCACTGAATTGCCTGTAAATGTCTCACTGCTGTGCAAGCATAAAATATATTGCTGCTGGCCACAGAGACCAGCGGACAGGTGCATGACTGATCTCTGTACAAGGAAAGAGGGACGATCAATACGGAGCTATTGAAGCCCCGGGTCGATGAAAGGCCAAAGGATTCACAATGCAGAGGCCACCTCCCAACACCCTCCCATTGCTGTGTGGTGTGAGAACAGTACATTAAAGCTTGTAAAATGTGAGAGTGTTGGAGTGTGACAGAGAAATACAAATAGAGCTTTGCATGTGGCATCTGCAGAGAAATATGCCGGAGTATACCCTCCCTCCTGTCATAGGAGAGTGTGTGTGTGTGTGTGTGTGTGTGTGTGTGTGTGTGTGTGTGTGTGTGTGTGTGTGTGTGTGTGTGTGTGTGTGTGTGTGTGTGTGTGTGTGTGTGTGTGTGTGTGTGTGTGTGTGTGTGTGTGTGTGTGTGTGTGTGTGTGTGTGTGTGTGTGTGTGTGTGTGTGTGTGTGTGTATTTTACTGTCTCTGAGGTGCCAGGTCAGCCCACCTTTGTGAGCACAGCACGGATCAATAAGTGCAGAGCAAATGTATTGCACAGGCGGCACCTTGAGCTGGGAGACTTGTGGTCTGACAGGAATTACAGGTTTGTGAGAGATTTACACCCTTAGGTTACTTAGTGCTGAACACGCCTGTGACATTGTAAAGGAAGAGGGTAATATAGGCAGTGCAGTATGCTTGGATTAATATGGCTTAACTTTATCGTTCCGGTGAGGATAAGCTACGGTGCCGTATTAATAAAGAAATGACAGGAGCACTAAGAGGCTCGCTGCAATTAAAGTATTCAGCGGGATTCAAAGGTGATTTGAGGTCCAGGAAAGTGTTTATATATATTAACACAATTACATGTCCATCTGTGTGTCTTTATATGCAGCATCCCATGTTGTGCATATCCTGTTGGAAGCCCCTAACTCCCACACTTGTTCCTTGAAATCAGCCACTTTCCTTTGGCTTCCGTGCCGCTTTGAAGTCCGACACAAGGCTTTTATCTTGTTATCTTGTTGTTTCATTGTCTTCCCCCCGTGCAGTGCCATGCATCTTCCCGAGGGGTACAACAAATACCCAGAGCCCTCCCTCTCATCCATAACACACGGCCGACAATGACGGCAGGAGCGAGGCGAAGAAGAACGGGAGGAAAAAGGTACATTTTAAGTTTGAACTAGAACAAAGGGGAGTTTCCAGTTGACCATATACTCGAATGACGAGCCTAATTAATCAGATACATAATTCATGAGACGGAAAAGTGTGCGGTGAAAGAGAACGGGTGGGAGAGGCAGAAGGAAAGACTGCGCCATCAGCAGATTCCTGGAGAGGAGAGGAGAGGAGGGGATGGAGGGGAACACTGGAGTGTGTGTTTGTGTTCTTTAAACACATCGTGTAAGTGCTTGATTAACACAAATGCCATTATGCCAAGAGTTTGACTTATGAAATGAAAATGAAATGTCAAGAACTTTACTTTGACCTAGTAGGACAATAGACGAGTGAAAACAGAAAGCAAGGGGCTGACGTGTGTGAGCTGCAGTGCCAGCTCTTCAAAATTATAACACACAACTTGTCACCAGTAATAGAAGCTATATTAAGTGTCTGAAAATGTGCCCAAAGGTGATCTATCATTTTGTACGTCTTTTATACATGAATATGTGTCCCCGGTGTTCCAGGGAACTCACCAAGTGTCAGAAAACACAACCCTCTCTATTTTCCTCCACACCCAAATCTCTTAAAAAGTGGCTGCAACAGATCTGATACAGACTGATCCAGATTTGAACACTTCTATGACGTCACAGAAGTGGCGCTACGGCTATTGGGCCAACTCCACCAATCAGGAGGAGACAGCCACGGACATTGCCGTTGGAAAGCGCTGGAGACGCTGTAGTACATATGCCAGGCCTGTAGATGGTGCTGTTCTCACAGAATCAGCCCATGCAAAGACAGTGTTAAATTGAGCGAAATGAGGAATGGCTAAAATGCACGATATGTTTGGTATTTTGAAAAATAAAAAGTATAAATATGTCTTATATAGGTATGCTCCTACACTATATTATTCAAATATAGCATGATAGGTCCACTTTAAATTAAATGCACTTATTGGTCAGTGACTGATAGACCCCCATTAGTACCAATTAAAAAACAACCATGAACCTTTTCCTGAAAAATACTATTTGCAAACATATACAAAAACGTGACTGAACAGAACTTAATTACAATCATCCTGTAGCAAATTGAGGCTGTTTCTCAATCACATGTCTTCCGAGTCACTTCCTTCAGAAGCTAGGCAAGACTCCTTCGTGGCAATCGGAAAACGAAGAGTGGAACAGGCTAGCAAGTGTGCATGTGTGCGTCATATGAGAGGCCCCGCCTTACATTTTCCGCCACAGATTTAGGGAAATTGGTCCGTGCGCAAAGCATTGTGGGGATTTGAAGGACGCGAAGTCTACCCATGTGCAGCCTCGAAATTACCCCCAAACCAAGGACGCGGCCTCGGTGGAATTCCAAGTATGCTGGAGATTGGAACAGTCCCAGCGGCACTTTTTCTTTACATATCAATGGTTGCAAAGTTGAATTATCTAATTTTCTGTATTATTTTAAACTCCTCCTGTCCTCTGAAATGTACAATCACCTCTCACTGGTTTCAAAGTGAATCTGTGATTGACCTTTTTAGGGATAAATCAGTTCAGGCTCTATAAGGTGTATTACCGATGCAAATGCCACCCTTCTTCCTTGACAAAAACAGTAATTCTACCTCCGAGACCACAGGGGTTTATATTCCACGGCTTTCTCAGCACCACCTGTGTTCTGCGAGGTAAAATTATTGGTTTTGTCAATTGGGCTTTGACGAAAGCTTGGTGGATTCAACGGCTTCAGTTTCCAGTCGGTAAGGGCTGTCTAACAGCCAGATGAAGTGGTGAAAATGTTCTATATATAGCGCACACTTAAACTGACTTTTTAAGGTAGGACTTTCCACTTTCCCACTTTTAGGTGGCTAAAATAGATTTTGTCGCTTCCCAGATCAACAGCAGCTCATTGCATTGTGTCTTGCAGCAGCTGTCTCCAAACTCATCCAGCCATCTATATACACTGGCTTTGTAGAAGTATACAACCCCAATGTATAACATCCAAACACCCCTTTAACATTTCCGTCCATTAACTTCATTGTCTAAAAATCTGTAACCTGTATATAATGTGAAATAATGGCTTGAATGTCAATTAAAAAGACAGACAGCCATAAGAGTGAGATTAATGTGACTTCCATGCTGATGGAAATTGACCGCAGACAATGAACAGGTCAATCCCAATGAACCTAAGGAAAAGCGATCGCACATGAGTGACAGTGATTTTTTTTTTAAAAAGAGCGTCATGGATTCGACCTGCTACGGGAAGCCTTTCAGTACTGCCACCGGAGATCAATAACTAAACATAGGGGACGCTAATGAAGCTGGAGCTCAGCGCGGAGCTAAGGAAAACACCCTTGTTGATTATGCAATTCAAATGAAGCACAATTTTGTTTGGTAACCTTTGTCATTTTCGGCTTTAAAATAAAAAACAGAAGAGACATTTACATAGTCAGGGAAACGGCAATCTTCTGTAATGATGCTCTTTTGGTTGTTTTACATTAGTCCGCCAGGCTTTGGTGTTAATTGTGATTTGTTCTGCTCTAAGTTTCTCTCCCCTGATGGCTCTGTGGAGAGACACAAAGGCAGGTCTGCTAGCCCTGTGTGCCAAATTATTCTCATTTCACCTGGTGCATATTTCAGGGCGCGGTGTGACCGTCGGTTGTTATGGTACAAATTAGGCAAGGTCAGCTTGAGCTGTTGCCGTGGAGACAGGGTTACATCAAGGGAGGATTTGGTATTGCCTTGTGTCTCTATCTCTGATGAGATTGAGTAAGTGAAATACATTTCAACATGCTTTCTAAATCACATATGTATCCTATGCAAGCCTCTCTGTCTGAGTCCTACCATGTTAAAAAGTTTTCTGTTAATCTAAATGTCTGATTTGATGTGCATACAAATGTGTCTCATTCTCAACGTATTTTTCTCTGAACATATTCCAAAGTCCAGTTTCTCTGTCTACGCTCGGTGTTATTCATCTTCTAAAAAAGAATGCAAGTCATCCTGCAGGAGAAAAGAAATCTCCCTCCCGTTTTACTCTCTTGTCATTCTTGCTGTCCAACTATCCCTTCTTGAGCAGAGGAGGAGACAGCGCAGGGGACAGGCTTGTCCTCGCTCCAACACCCACAAAAGGGCTTTGATGCTCAGGTGGGAGGACTGAAAAGTCTCACCGGCTGCCACCCTGGTTCCTGGCTATGGGTGGCTCATCTGGGGCCAGAACTGCTAACACTGCAGGAAAGAAAAGAGGGAAACGAAAGAGGGAGAAAATAAAGCAAGAGATAGTCAGAGCGAAAGGAAAGATGCTGGGCTGTTACTCGTTGATTCGGAGCCCATTCCTGTGGTGGAGCCATCTGCTGAGGGAGAGAGAGAGACGAAGTGCAGTGCAAACACTAAAGCATGATCCACCCTGGTTCCATTATTGCTATTGACAATGTTGATTTTACAACGTCCCTGTAAAACTGCTGAACTCTCACAGAGCCCAGACAGACTGAACACCAGAACAGAAGAAGCTCCTGTACAATGTTCAGATCAGCACTGCAATGTTACCTTTGTGAAGGTGATAGTGTTGTGTTCAGTTGTATTGAGACTGTTAGAGAAGAGATATGGTGCATTTAGAGGTTTAATTAGTGGTGTGTTGCACTGGGTATTATATTGACATATGTATTTGTTTCCACATGGGGACTTGGATCAGGCAGAAATGTGTCCCTTAAGCTGCCAGTATGCTTCCTCAGTGTCATACTGAGTACTGCATGAAATAGGGAATCAAGCTTGAGACAAGATAATAACATTACATTTTTAGTGATTTAACCTCCTGTGAAGCACAATGAATGCATCTCCAGGTAGGCATATAAATGTGTGTGCGCGGCTCTATACATGTGGTTCTATTTTGAGTCAAAGCAGGGCTGCAGATTTTGCTCAGATGACTTGCTCACTTTTCTCTTATATATATTACAGGGTTCATACACATTTTCACCAATGATTTTCAATGACTTCTCCATGACCTTTACCTCATTTTCCATGACCAAAAACATTACTCTCAGCGGTACCACTGAAAATGGTTTATTTTAACATGGAACAGGAAAATAAGGTCTGCATATGAAACATGTTGTGCCTATCTAAAACAAATCCAATAGTTGGTTTACCAGCTTCTACAGGCTAAAGCAACTTCAATCTCTCACCAGCAAAACACCTCGTCAGTTAAATGCCATTTTATGTTTCATTACTATACGATGCAGTATTTATCATTAAAGTATTACTATTTTGGCGATTAGATAAATTATAAATTATATTTGATGCAACTTTAGTTACATTTCCATGACTTTTCCAAAACGTTGGGAAAGATATTGTTTTCCATAACTTTTCCAGGGCCTGGAATTAGCATTTTGTATTTCCATGACTTTTCAAGGTTTTGAATGACCGTAAGAACCCTGATATTCCTATTTATTAACAATGTGATTAGTTAGTGATGTTGATCTTGTAATGGATGTTCTAACATTCAGCCTTTTATTCATGGATGGTAGTTGAGTAGGCCTACTTACTATATGGAGTAGGTTGCTTTAGCCAAATAGCCTGATCAGTGCTTGCTGAGCCTAAAAGATTGAAATAAGTTGGAAGATTTATAAAAACCTTGAGGCATATGTCAAAGCAATCCTGCAGTTTCACTATGTCTTCAAAGCCGACAGTCCGCCTGTGAGGATACCTATTATCACTCAATCACTTGTATTAATATTTGGAGAAAAGAATCTGAAATACAAGCGCTTCAGCTGTGCACAGAGTACGGCACTAGCTTCTAGCTCAGCACAAATGACAGAAGGCTTTAGGGGGAATGATGTATTCCTGACTGACAGCTGACATAAGCTGCGAGTGTGTGTTGGAGTTTAGATCTTTAATCAGACAGCACGTCGACAGCACTGATGAATTGCTTCCTCTGCTGCATAATCTACACGCTACCCCCCCCACCCCCCCCCTCCCGACCTTCACTGGAGATTGACTGCATGTCTATGAGAAAAAAGTTAAAGTAGAGAAAGGAGAAGACGATCTATCTCCATTCATCCTTTCTTCACCCTGGTTGTTTAGCATCACATCAGGCTCACTACCTCCATCTTCCCCCTTGTTTCCTGCTCTATCACTGTTTCATTCCCCCTGCCATTTCAGCTCACTGTCACTGTTTCCTGTTGTTTCTTCCCTCTGTTCTGTCCCTCTTACACCGGGGAAATTCTGCTTTCCGAATGAAATGTACCAGTTGTTCGTTGCAGAGAATTGGATGTTGATGTTGCCTGAGTGTGACACTGTTTGAAGTGAAACTAACTCACTGCTCTTGTGTGAATGCAATAATAGGCACAATGTGTATCCAAAATAAATACAGTATCTGCACTGCTGAGCGGCCACTGCACTCTGTGCCTTGGTCTTTCCTTAAAACACAAGTGCATACTGCCACCTGCTGTCCAGTAAAACTACTCCTACCATTCAACGTGATTTACCAGAATTCTTACAAAAGATATTGCAGAAATATGTGGGAAGTGAATCAGTCCAACCTGCCTCATACATCCACCTACATTTGGCATTGACACAGGACTCCATTTCCCCCAAATGAGCCCAATGTCATTCCAATGTTCAGCATCAGTCCCAGAAGTTAACAGCATCTGAAGCACACCTCCTACTTTGTCGTTCTGGGACAGAAAGAGATGAGAAGGGGCCCCAAGTCTTTTCATTTCAGTGAATCTAGGGGCTGGAAGCTCTGGCGATGACTTGGCAGAAGGCTGAGCCGTTGCTAGAGAGACAGGGAGGCCACCCAGAGCCAGTCCACCTGCACAATCCAGCATGGTTATGTGTAATTGATGGGAAATGTGCTTGTGGGGTTCACAAACGACCATACCTAATGATTCACACTGATGGAACTCCATTGAGACGATGAGAATAACGGGGCAAAACTCAAATGTTGCCAAGACAGGAAGAGATTTGAATTTCAAGCCTTTTCAGTAAGGGAGGAAACTCTAAAATCAAGAAGGGTATGAGTCTGTAATGGAAAATGGTCATTCATAACTGCATTACTGTAACTGGTCACAAATCTATTGATACACAATATTACCATCTACTAGGTGTAAACTCCTGCAGGCTATACAGTTGTTTTATAAGGGATATTGCTTGATTTAAAATAGTCTGTCAAAAGTAGTAGTGTTTCTTACGAACTGGTTTTACTCTGCTTCATTTCAGATAGTCAGTGTGTTAGCAGAACCCTGCAGTAGCTATTAATTACACTCAAATGAAGGGCTGAAAAGATCCTGCTGCCTTCTCCACAGGCCCCTGCTTTGGAAAGGTCAGTGCTAAGGAAAAACATCAGCCCTGATATGTTGGCACTGATTTTGTGGGATAAAGAGAACTCCAGTATGAAAACGTTCAATAATACTTTTTATAGCATGTCAGCACCTTCAAGTTGGGGTCTCGCATTAATGAGCAATTGGATTGTGCAATTGCTCATTAATGAAAGTGTAATCAAAGCAGGTGGGCTTTAAGCCAGGATACAATTCACCATTTGCATCCATGTCTCACTTGCTACGTTGGCAGTGACCGGACACTTCTGCAGTGTTCTCTCACTGCATTACAAGGAGATGAATAAGAGGCTGGCTGAAAGAGGCACATTGAGATTAACTGTTAGGGTGGACATCTACAGCTAAAATAAATAAATACAATTAGCCAAGTAATTCATTTTAACATTTTAAATGTTGCCGCCACAAAGAAGTGTGTGTAATTATCTCCTTTCCTTTTGTAAAAGATGCTCCAGTGTTCCCGATGCTAAAGGAGATAAGAAAATACCCATCGAAGCGCCTTTCCTTCGAGTTTCGAAAATTGGAACGGCTTGCCATGGCTGCAAAACATTTTAAGGATAGTTTAGGATCTTTCCTTCGATAAAAAGACTATTATACCCCATTTTCCCATTCTCTGCGCTAACCTGCTTTGGCTAGGACAACATGTGAACAGTCCTAATGGCGTTAAATAAAACACAACAACATTGACAAGTTTTTACTTTTTATTCATCGAGACAACATGGACATTAAAAGCAGAGCAAAATGAAACAAATCTTCAGTCCTCGAATGTTTTGATCAAAATAATCCTTTTTTTACAGTAAGGGGACAAGAGCAATCAACGTGAGCTCTAAGTGGAAGAGAAAAAAGAAACTCCCCTGTCATAGGACTAACATTGTACATACGCTTTTAACTGACTATAAAAAAGTTCAGGGATTGAAGTGGAACCTGACAAACCAAAACAAATCACAAGCAATCTTTTATTTATTTCAATTTCACTAAATGCCAAGAAACAAGGACGATGTGTAAAGGCTTTTAAAATAGGAACACAAAAACCCATAACGAACTGCTCTAAGTTTGGTATTCAGAAAGATGCCTGCCTGACATCTAGACCAAGAAATACATCAGATGAACCACGACTACCCTCATCCGGCCAAAAGATAGACAGATGGAACATGAAAATTAACTCCCCCCCCCCCCCCCCCCCCCCCGCCCCCATCCGCCATCTCATTGACACATCTACGTTCGTGATTTTAAATAAGCCACTACACATTTGTGGTTCACCTTGTTTTTAAGCAGCGAGGTGTCAGGTTCAAGGAAAGGATGCGTGCGCTCTTCCACTTCTTCCTCCAACAAATATCCCAGAGTCCCCTGTTGAGCAAAAATGTCCACAAAGTGCAATGTCAGTAAAGGTCCCACAACAAGGGCTTGTAGCAACAACTGCTGCCACTTAAGCAACAACACTATCTACAGACAGAGGTACATATCCCTCAACTTAGCCACAGAGGAGAGTGTAGATCATGAAAAGGGGCACTGCTAATAATGCACTATGACTATCACAGCAGTAGAATTGCTGCCAGAATATTGGTTTGTTTTGAAGTATTGTTAGGATTATACGTTTGCATTTAAAATAACTTAATCTAAAAAATAAAGCATTTGACCGCACCTTATACCCCAATGTTTTAAAAACAGAGACAGACCTGTGTGATATGTCTAACGCCAATGCAAGTAGACAAACACATCTTAACAACAACAAAAAGATATCCTAAGAAAAGCTGAGTAGTCCTGAACATCACAGGGAAGTCTAACGTGACAATTTTAGCAGTTGGCATAGGTATATCAAGCAGGCTGTGAGTGCATCTCAGCGTCAAAAAAGTGTCCCCCTGAAATGTCTATATAGAGCCCTTTTCACCAAACATATTTGAAAGGTAGCAAAGAAACACAATAAAAACGTATATACACATTCAAGCTTTCAAGTTCATGTTCTGGAGAAGTACAGAATTCTTTTTTTTTTTTCTGACAGGCAACAGCATTCAGAAATGGATGTGGGTAGAGAAAGGAGTACCTGGGGTGAGTACCTGCACAGTTTGACAGTCAGAGAGTATCCATGATTTTTAATTTGCCCTTTTCTCATGTGGTCTCGCTCACAACACCAACGCTGTGTGAGGTATGGAAGTCAGCTGCAATTCATTTGATAAACCCTACCCTCCAGTTAGTAAGTTAAGTAAGGCCCCCCCGGTGCTTTAACACCCCCCCCCCAAACACACACTGCATGGCATTATCAGGCACAGTAAGCTGGACAACAGACCCATGGCATTTGAGGTATGACTACGGCAAAATAAATGGCTTGTGTTTTTAACATAATACTTCTATAGCTGAACGTATGTGTGGGTTTACTTATTTCTGAATTTCTCTTCAAAAATGACTACATTTCTCGACTGAAAAGTAAAAAATTAAAGAAAAACAGGTAAATACAGGCAGGAAAATTGGATTTGACTGGTTAAATCGTGATTCTGCCGTTTGTCCAGAGACAAATAAACATCTAGAAAGGATCAAAAACCGAAATACAAAACAAGGGGTACCTCCAGGCATGTTTGCTCAGGGCTACACTGGCCTTTCCCTCTGGGCTTTGTGTGAATGTTTTCTGTTACTTTCTTCTCATTCATCGGGCCTAGTTCTTCATCTTCAGTGCATACTTATGATGCACAATTCAAAAACAGGATAAAGATATATGTACATAAGACAAAATCATAGGAATTGAACTGAACGTAAACAGGGTGGGAACGGTAGGGTGGGGGGGTGGGTAGGGGAGATGGGACAGGTGGGAAGGGTTTTAGAGCCAGGGGGGAGCGAGGAGGAGGACGCACTTACCTGAGCCTGATCTGAGGTCCTATCAGATCAGTTTTAATTGGACTGAGTGTCACCTTCAGAATGGAGGAGCTCTTGCTGGCCGTTAATCTGAGGGGGGGCGGGGGCCGCCGACTTTTTCTCCATCGGTTCTGGTTCGGACGAAGCCTTAATGGCAGCTGCATTGCCGTCAGAGTGCTTCTCTTTCTTAGAGCTGCTCCTCTCCTCTGTCACCTTACGGTCTGAGAAAACATTGCACAGGTCCATCAGAAATCTGCAGACTGAGACCCAACACGCTACAGTAAGGACGGGTACCGGGCCCCGGGGCTGAATTATGAAAGACCGTGGTACCGTTAAGCTCCGACGTTATCGGTCTTTTTATCGGTACTGGGGACATGTAACAAATATGTCATATTTATTATTGCTACAATATTATTATTGGTCTCTTCCCGGTCTGTGTGCGAGGGGGCGGGGCAGTTTACACACACGCAGCTGCTACATGCAGCAACACACACACACACGGAGGAGATGGCGGAGAGAACACGCTCCGAGGTTTGGTTAAACTTTACCCGTCTCGATGTGGACAATGCTCGTTGCCAAAAGTGAAATAAGAGTTTAGCATGTAAGGGCGGTAACACGAGCAATTTGTCTAAACATTGAGCAAAAGTGCACCACATTCAGACGGAGGAATGCACCGGGTTCGACCGTCTTTCTAGTAGCTCTGTAGCCCCCCCCCCCCCCCCCCCCCCATCCACGAGTAACTTTTCCACGTCAGGTGTTATGTATGCTAGCAGCAACACACAGAGATAACTCAATGATACAAACATGGGTTAATTATTAGAGGTAACTTGAGTTATTTATTTTGTTAAAGTTTCAGCTATTCTGTTCACAGTTCTGTCATCAGATTTTTTTAATAGGATTCGTTAAAACATTGTTTCTTTTGATGTGAAATATTATGTACAGAGCTGCCAACATTGTGTTATAGAAAGTAGTAGCATGCCGAGCGGAGGAAGGCAATTTTTTTTCCGGCGGGGGGTCCGAGGATGGCCGAAGCCCCCAGAATGCCCCCTTATTTCATTTTTACTTTACTTATTTCTATTTATCTTTTGTATTCAACTGTTTCTATTTTACTGTAAATTTACTGTCATTTATTAACATTTCAACAAACAAGTTGCATATTTGCATAACGTATTCAAGTGTTAGCATTTAGTGCAATAGTAGCTACAGAACATGTGCTGTGTAAACTGTACTGTATCACATAGCGTTTCAGACACACACACTTTTCAACTTTCAAAATTAAACGGTGCGCTCCCAGCGCACGTACCGGCAGTGATCTAGAGCAGCGGTTTTCAACCAGTGGTACGGGGACAAACTGTCTCGCTCTCGTAATGTCTGTCTGTCTTGCTCTCGTTCTGTCTCTCGTACCACTCTCGGTTCCACTTTTACTTTTGCGCGCTACCTGTCTCACTCTTTTCCGACCTCCAGCTTTTCCTGCTGGAACCCGCCGCTTAAAGGTGGGGGTCCGCGGACCGGCCATAGAGCCCATAGAGTTAAAGGCGGTGGCCGTTAGCTTTAAAAATCCATAGATTAGCCGCACCGTTATACAAGCCGCAGCGTCGAAAAATGGGAAAAAAGGCGCGGCTTATAGTCCGAAAAGTACGGGTATGTTTTAATATACTCTATTGACTTCACATATTTTTCACATAGGCCTATCTGACTCTGAAAGCCAGCTACGAACCTCACCGCACGGCACTGGTCTACATGAATAGAATTCTTCATCAACAGCGGGAGCCAAAACAGCATAGCATCCTGGTAACAGTAGTGAGGGCATTACAAAAAAGAAGTACAGCCGATCCTATTGGCTCTTTGCCAACGCAAGGGACGAATCATAAAACGGCTTATATGTGAGCTTTAGTGCTGGTTGGATGTCAACACATGCACGAGGCTGCCAGCTCACCGATTCATTTTTCGATTTGTTAGGTAATGCGTAGGATATTCAAGTCAAGCGTAGCGGCGTAATTAGGGCCTGGAAATCGTATCTGCTACGCCAAAATCGTGTATGTTGGCAGCTCTGTATGTATTTCATTTAAATAAAAAGTGTTCATTTTGTTCACAATTAGTTTAACCTCATTTTTTTTCTCCAAAAGAACCGATAAAAGTACCGTTTAAAAACCGGATCGATAAGCGGTATCCATAAAAGTAAGTAGTACCGTTAAAACCTTAACGATACCCGTCCCTACCCTACAGTGGGACTAAGAGGGCAACGTAGCATGTAGTCAAATACGAAACACGTCCTCACCTTTGTCTTTCGATGACCGCTCTTTGTCCCTGTCTTTCTTCTCCTCCCTGTCCTTGTCCTTGCTGCGGCTGCGGTGGCGGTGAGATTTGCGCTCTGCGCTGCGTGACCTCTTCCTGTCACGACTGCGGGAGCGACGCTTTCTGTCGGTGCGCTCACGACTGCGTTTCCTCTCCCTGTCCCGGCTCCTAAAAGAAGAGGCAGAGGTTATTAAGGCAACAGGTGATGGAACGTCTCATCAAAGTTGTCTCTGGTCAATGATTGCAAATATCAGTTTATAATATGTTTCATAGTAGAGGCATCTCATTAACACACAGGAACCTTTTATTTTTTTCCCCCTCACTACCGGTGGAAAAGATGCCTTTATGACAATTTACATTTAAAATGGGAGATATAAAATAGGCGTTTGTTTTAGTCAAGTGATCGTCAGCCATACCTGCTGCGCTTGCGTTCCCTCTCCCTCTCCTTGTCTCTGCTCCTGGAGCGCCGGCGATCTCGGGACCTGCTCCGCTTCCTGTCCGATGCTCGGCTGGAGTTGCGACTGTTGGAGTTGCTTCGGCGTGTCCTCCGGTCCCTCTCTCTGTCCTTGTCTCTATCTCTGTCCCGCTCCTTGTCTCTCTCCTTGTCTCGCTCCTTCTCGCGCTCCTTCTCTTTTTCCTTCTCCTTTTCACGCTCTTTCTCTCGCTCTTTTTCCTTCTCTTCCTCCTCTTTGCGCTTTTTCTCCCTTTCCTCCCTCTCATGCTCGCGGTCTTCTCTGTCCTTCTTTAGCGCTGGGTTTTCATCTTGGGGTTCCTCTGAGCGACGGCGAAGTTTCTCCTGAGAGAGAACAATCAAAGCCTCATGTTTGATATCATTTTCAAACTGACCCCGTCTTGTTGTAATAACATGGACCCAAACGTGTGTACTGCACATCGTACATTATGTTTGTATTGCTTATGACATGTTATCCTGTTACCTTGAGCTCTTCCACAGTGGATTTGATCTTGGCGTAGCCCATGTGTTGCTTGCCCATCAAGTGGTCGTCTACCCTGGACTGTGCGTCGCCCACAATGAGGAAGGCCCCACACACCTCGCACACCTCCATTTGTTTCTCTTGGGCTGCAAAGCTCTCGATGGTCTGGATAAAAACAAACATTACGTTATATGCACTGCGATAGGTCTAGAATCAAAACTGCTCGTCTTATTTTGCACAGATTTGATCACCTATATAAGAAAGAAAGATGTTTGCCAACAGACATCATTACATGACCAGTGCACACTATCTGTGGGCCGATTTGCTGACTCACCGAGGGGGTGGAGGTGATCAGCTCCCTCTCGTCCTTTAGCTGCTCCACCAGCTTCATCATTCCCTGGGCCTCCTCCACTCTGCCCTCCGACCCCAGCTCCTCAATCTGCGCCAGAGAAAAACTGTTTGTTTAAGGTGATATGTGACATAATTAAGTCCATCCTATTTCAGGGTATATGCAGGAATCCTGAGGTCAAATTTAATACCTTTTAAGACCTTTTTTAAGACCCTTTCCATACATTTTAAGACCTCATCGCAACTTTGAGTTCTAACCGGTTACATTGGCTACACACTTTACCTCACATTTACTATATTGATTGTAAGATAGCAAAACTAAACAGAATGCAGACCGACTACTGAAGCCTCCTCTCCACATGAACTTCAACCTCTCTGTGAAGGTCAGGTTTAATGCAGTATGCTGCTTTGTTGCTTCTGTACTCTGTGCTCTTTCATTCCAGTAAAACTCCTCAGAAACCATTAGAAACCAGTATTTGACCAATAAACAAAACAATTGACAAAACTTTGAACGATGAAATATATTAAACTTTGGTGAGCTTCAGCGGGGTAATGCCATATAGGGAGCTCCCTCACACATACCCAGGGGTTAAATTGGGCTGGGGCTGTCCGGGGCTAAGCCCTGGCACATAGGACGATGCTCTGACGTCATCACCCTCACACATTTGTCATATGTTTACAAAAAAGGATATATATGTTAAGACTTTTCTCGTTCTTAATATAGACTATATTTAGGGTCTATATGTGTTGACTTGACTTTAAAATAGCAGATCTCTGTGACCGGAGATAGTTTGGCTTAGACCCCGGCCCCACGAGGACGCATACGGTAAAACGCATACGCAAACACAAAAAAGGCTTCCGTTCACACGCATTTGATTCATTAATGTGTCCGTTCACACTAGACCGCTGGAAATGCTGAAACGATGTAGTACATATGCCAGGCCTGTAAGTGGCGCTGCTGCCGCCCGAAATACACCAAAAGCAGCGAAGAAGACCCCGGAGCATGGTTGCCCTTCTGTTTATTCTCCGCGGTGGACGGCGTGTTCTCCTGCTGTATCTCTCAGGTAGTCCACCAGCAGATGAAAAACACCCACCTCTCCGCCTCTTCCAAGGAACGAGGGGACCGTGTGGCAGAGTTTCCGTAAAAAAATTTTTCCGCTGGTCAACATGTCCGTTAAAGTTTAAATCTTCCGTACAAAATTAGAAAAGTGCCGGTCAGAGGTCTTCTTTGTTATTTATTGAGCTTTAAAACAAATTGATAACGACTGTGTTCTCTGTATAATAATATTTAATAAACAGTGCCTGCCTCTCTTTTCCTCCCCCTCTTCTGACAGCCCAGCAGCAGCAGGAGACGTGGGGAGAGGGAGGCGGGGCTATTTCATCGTTCTCAGAAAATGATCATATAGGGCACACACGGAGCCGTTGGACCCCCAGAGCGTTGCGTATGCCGGTCTACCCACCTTGGGACCCTTTACCGTAGTCGTTTAGTGTCTCCCCCCCCCCCCCCCACACAGAGCGGAGCAAGGCAACGAAACTTAAAATAATAAGCAGCATTTTACGGCGCGCTATGCATGGGGCCGCCTTGGGGGGTTTCCCGACATGTCGTTTCAGTAAATTAAAGGGTGTTTCATGTTGTCGTTGTTGTGGACCTTCTTAATACCTTGGAAAATGCCGTTTAATACTTTTTAATAGCCTTAATTTTCGCTAAATTGATTTATCAACTTTTAATATTTTTTAAGACCCCGCGGACACCCTGTATTTAGATTTTCAAATCACTATCTATGATTAATATTTACTAAACAATTATAGGTATAGGTATTTCTACATATTTGTTACAAACCTGCAAAACTAGGTCTTCAATTTTTTCTGTAAGAACCTGACCCTTCTCGTCATTCTTTCCTGTTGGACCAGGACCCTGAAGAGATGAATACAATGTATCTCAGGTTAAAAAACACATCCGAATATATCCACTGCACTGCAAGAGGACAGAAAGCTGTACTAGGTACAATGTGCATAACATGTGCCTATGTTTATGAGACCGGGGCCACAACGACACAATAAAGTGATAAGCATGGGTTACATAATATGCAAAAACAATCGTACACATACCCCTGCATTCTGCTGAGCCTGCGAAAGTGCAAGGCGGGCGTGCCCTCTACGAATCCGGCGTTCCACCTCTGCCAAGAGGGACTGCAGATAGCGTAGGAAGTCCCGCTCATAGCCCTCCTTCATGAACCTAGAGCTTTTCTCATACCTGAACACAGTGTGATATAAGTAGATTATTAATAGGAAATAAAAAGACACACAGCACTTGTGTTGTGAGAAGCATGATCAAAACTTACGTGATTCTAAGATTTTCATCGTGGATTTTTTCACAAGGGCCTGAAAAAAAAAAAATAGCAAAGTGTTATCTTCCAATATGTCAGATGCAGCTATTCCTACATTACAACACACGCATATATGGGTACATGTTAAAACGTTAACTTACCCAGGTCAGATCGGGTGTTAGTGAATAGCTCAGCCGGGCAGAAGCCGCATAGGTAGTATCTGCATACCTTCTTGAAGGAGAAACACATTTGTGTTATTACATACAAAATTATTCTTAAAATCTCGCTTACGTTAGAGTTAAATCTGATCAGGTCATGACGTTGTACTTATGCTAACAAGGAAGAAATTAGCCCTGCAAGGCTGTCATTACGTGGATTTAACACGTTCTTACTATGTCTCAAATTACCAGTAAGATACACTGACTAAAGCAGGGCATATCGATAATAATGAGTAAAAAAATAACTAACTCGGAGCTAAATGTGGCAACAGCAAAACAGTAGTTACAATCACATTATCTACAACGTTTTGACGCCGCATTGTGAAGCAATGAAATGCAGTTAGCATTAGCAAACTCTGCTGCTAATTTTACGAGTGCCTGGCCAACACTCAAAATGCCAGTTGACGCAATCAAATCGTATGATACCATAAACATATGGACTAACCACACCTTGCCAAATCAAGCTAACTCCGATATAATAAGATTAACGGATTTATTTGACTACAAACGGTTTGCTAGCTATCCAACTTGCTAGGCTAGCGCTAGCCAATATGCTAACTTACGGTCTCATCGTCCCATCGCACGTTGGATCGCTTCTCGTCAGGGGCCAAATTTCTATCTCGGCCCATTAACTCATCGAGCAACTGGGCTGCGGAAAGCATTTTGCCCACAAGACTGTAGCCTTGATTTAAAGAAGGCTACTACAATATCTCGTGAAGTAGCTTTAACTTAATTCTAATCAAAATGGCAGACGCTGTAACAACGCCGCCCGTTTATGGTTCATCTGGGTTCATCTAACGGTAGTCCGGCAGCAGCCCTGCAGTATATGAACCGGAAGTACATGCTTAATGTTTTAATGGAACACACGTTAATATTTAATGAGCAAATTGTATATCCTCCTTTTTCAATTGTGTTAACTTAAATGGATAGTTCACAATCAGCTATTTCATATGTGTAAACGTACCATATATCTCTAATTAGAAATATGTATTATATGAATCCACATGCCTATAACAGGGTTGACACAGCCACCAAAGCATAAAGAAAAATAGTCACTAAGTACATGTTCCAATAAATGTATTTTGAAAGTGGCCACTAGATGGCGGTCACAATTGCAATACATTTGCCAAAGTTTACACTTTATGATAGAGGAGTTGCCCTCCAGTGGTCAAATGCTGGAACTGCATTAGTGCTAGCTTTACTGAGTTTTATTTTAGCATTCATATTTCTTTCAACCCTTTCTTTCTTCAGTTTAGCTGGAAGACCATTACAAACTAAATACATCTATGTTCATTATTTTTGAGAACTGTATTTTGAAAATATTTACTGGAAATATTAATATAGTCTATATTACATCATGTCTTCATTTTCCATAGATAATAAAATAAGAGATTGATCCGAGAGTGAGGCTTGACAAATTGTATGTTTTGCAGTTCCTTGATGTGGTCACAGGATAGCTACAATTAGTTAATACCATGGTTCATACCTTTATATATACAGTCTATGGTTAATACGTGTACTTAAAGAGAGCATCGCTGTGTACTATTAGTACTTCCGGGGATTATTTTCAAAATAAACCCACAAAGCCGAATAAATCTTGAATTTATTTTTAAGCGTTATTTTTTCTCTCAATTAAGTGTTCTGAATTAGGGACTTCCCGACTCTACATTTTTCCACGGTAATAATATAGATATACATATAATTGAATGTGTCTTCTGCGTACATGGTCCATAATGTATTAGATAAACAACACGTTTTGGGGTTTTTAGTGGGATCTACAAATATTTTTGTGGGACTAATAATGCAACATTTGGATTAGTATACCGATTGAATGTATCTGTTTTCTTTCTGATACAACAGAACACACTTAAAGTATAGCAGCACATAACACATATAAATAGAACATACAATAAAATAATAATAAAATATAATTATATTTTAAAAAGCAGTGGGGTACATATCATTCATAGATATAAGCATAATTAGACAGCTGCTTCAGTGAAAAAGTTCCAACATTTTTCTTTCAACAATTTTGCATTGCTACTGACAGCCCAGACCCAGCCCTGTGTGTTAATAGCAGTGATTTCCTCTTTGATGTCTCAGTTATTTCATCAATGACGAGAACTCAGGCTGGATACTATCACCTATTTTACATAAAGTTAAGTGGCACTAAATGTGTTAGATAATTGAGAGTATTCAAAGCGGAACTAAAGTGTTGTGCTTGCAGTTGTTACATCTAAACATGCCCCCCGATGAGGCGGTGATGCTTTCTGCAGCCCACTGACGGAGCTCTGACACCACTGATGGATGCATGCGTGTTGGCAATGGTGTTTTAATGTGAAATAACAACGGGGATAAATGGAGAGGACGGAACCTGCAGTGTAAACGCCAAAGACCTAACATAAAGTTGCATTTATCCGACGTGCTGCCAAAAGCTAGCACCAAAGACTGCTAGCTCCTCGTTAAGCTAGCCAGTAGGTAAGATTAGCCGGGTGGCTAGTGCTAGCTTGCACGTCTATTTTTAGTGAAGCTCTTTGCCATTAGTGGGGAAATCCATTGGCAATTAGTTTTGTCAACTAAATCCGCCAGGGTTTTGTGTTTCCTTTGATCTCGCAGCGTTAGTTGTCTGTTCCAAAATGTCCACTATTTCGTTGGATAAAGAGTTACAGGAGCGACTGAGAGAGGCGTCTGCCATCGGGGACATCGACGAAGTGCGGACACTGGTGGAGAGTGGAGTGAATGTTAACTCACAGAATGAAATAAATGGCTGGTGAGTGTTTAGAAGATGTGCTCTTGAATACGTTAAGTTAAGGTGTAAGGTTTAATTCACACATTTGTAATACTTATTGATGACAATCTGGTATTCAGTGCAGACAAGTGTGTGTTGTTACAGGGATTAACGCTGCTCAGTGTTATTTTATTAGGCAGAGAAAGGCTTGTCAGGCAGCCAGACATGCAACCTTTATCCTGCCTATTCAAACAGTAAATACGTGCCTTGTGAGCTAGTATTTTGGAATGCTGTGAATTATAAATTATTCTAATAATCTCAAACAACAATAACTATGGACTTACTAAGTACATTTGAAAGAAAGGTACATTGGCACATTGCTTGCTCCAGCCATGAAATTGCCAAGCCTCTTCTGATCCAGATTGTTAGTAAATAACTTTATTGACTTCAATAACATATTACCAACATAATACAGTTGACTTGTTTATGTGAGATCCAAACTATATTATTATAAATCATTATAAAATATTTCACATGCAGTGCACATTTTGTCAGGACATAAATACATTTAAAAACATGTGTAATCTGCTCTTCAGTTCATTCGAGATTCCAACTTGCTTATGTGATGATAAATGGAGCTCTATAAATGTAATTCTCCCAATGTCTCCAGTATTGATCCTCTTGTAAACTTTGTCATTTAATCAGCATTTTTTTTTTTTTTTGGTTTATTAAACTGTGACCTCTTTCTATCCAATTTCCCCACCAGGACATGTCTGCACTGGGCATGCAAGAGGAACCATAAGCACATAGTGTCTTACTTACTCAGTTATGGGGCAGACCAGGAAATCCTCACGGCTAAAGATGAGTTGGCCTCGCAACTTACATCTAAACCAGAGATCAAGCGACTTTTAGGAGGTAAACTACACCTGTTTTACAGTCTTGTTCCCTGTTCTTCCCACACCGTTATGAAAGTTTCCAGTTGTTACTTTCCTGGGGTTTATCAGCTGCATACACAGCCCTTTTGATACCTTGATGTAATGTACAGGTTATTACACCTGATATAGGTTGTCTAGGTTTTGGTTATTAATAACCTTTTTTCTATGCACATTATTTCCACAGTTGAAGTGGAGGAGGAGCCGGAGGTCAAGGAGTCTGAGCTGCCAATCATCCCAAATTACATGTCTAGCCCGGCCTTCATGTTTCCAAAGCTCGACAACAAGTCAGACATCCTCCTGGCACAGCACCTTGTACAGAACGGTTCAGCAGAAGACACCGAGGACATGCTCAGCGAATCATCATCCCTTTCCCCAACTCCGGTGCTTGAACAAACCCAGCTATTTGTTGAGCCCAGTCCTCCACCAATCCCCACCAACCACAACCAAGCCCTGCCTGAGGAGTTCCTACCTGTGACTGGGGAGTTCATACCTGTGACTGAGCAGAATGGCATTCCACCCAACTCGGCCTCGTCCCACAGCCCTACAACAAATGTAGTAAACTGCACAGTGCCCATGGACCTGTCAGTTGAGCCGCACCTGGTTAACCATGCAGAGTACCCACACGCAGTGGCACACAATGGCACCATGTGCTCTCCTCCTTTGGCCTCCCCCAGCCCCAGCCTGGCCAGCAGCAGTGGGAGCCAGGTCCAGGCCCCGGTGCCCGGCTCTAACCCCTCTATGAGCAGACAGCAGTCCATCTCTCAGCAGCTCAACCAAAGCCAGGCCGGTGGGCCCATGCCAGCCTTCCAGCCGTTCTTCTTCACCAGCACCTTCCCTGTCGACGTGCAAGGTTAGAGACTCATCGTGTGTTAATGTCCTTCCACACATACAGATCACAACCTATCATGGCATAAGTACTTTAAGTAGTAAGATGACGCTGTCCTAAAATGAAACGCCAACCAGCACCGCTTGATAACATTTACAACTTATTAATTGACATATACGCATTTTTGGACAAACAGAAGATGACACATGTCAGCGTTGTGTTTTTATGTAACTGGACAAGTTCATTTCTTGACAGCTAGCTTTGACTTCCTGAAGGTTTTTAAATGACCATGACGTTGCCAGGCAACCAGCAGACAATACAATGAGTAATTGCATGTGGCTGCCTTAACACACCTGCAAATTTGGCACGATTATTATTATTATGATACTTTAAAGGTAGGGTAGGTAAGAATGGAGAAACCAACTGGAGTGCGCTATAATTTGAAAGTACGCAGCCGAAAAAAATCTGCCCCTTCCTTCAGACTTCCTCACAGAGCCCCTCCTCCAACACACACGAACACGCACCAATGATAATGAGGGCACGAGATAAGTTTGTGCGCAGATGGAAGGCTGACAGGCAGGTAGGCTATCCAGTTATTTTAGCCGGGCCGGCTAAAATGATTGGTCGTGCTTTTTACAGTTCTACGGCTTCCACAGATGACATTTTTTGATTTATTGTCAAAGCATTTAATATATTCATTGCTATCGGGATGTTAAGAGCATTCCATGGAATATAACAAAAAGTGTTTCTGAAGTGAATTACCTACCCCACCTTTAATTACGTTATGTGTGAACTCGGTGTAAAGCTTACCTGTTCTCAGGACAGAGGACAGACATTTGGATTCATCTTGTCAAACGAGAAAGCGTTGTTGTCAGTGGTTGTTACTTTGTCTTTTGCTATGAAGGAGAACCTGTCCCAGGCTCAACTGAAAAACACAACCATTTTCTGCAGCTATGACACTCACCTTAAAGGGCACTAACCGTTTTCTTATTCCCATTGAAAACATACAAATATTTTAAATAAGGTGCATTGAAAAGCAGCAAATCCACTAATATACATTGTTTATCC
Source organism: Notothenia rossii (assembly GCF_949606895.1). Taxonomy (NCBI): domain Eukaryota; kingdom Metazoa; phylum Chordata; class Actinopteri; order Perciformes; family Nototheniidae; genus Notothenia; species Notothenia rossii. The sequence goes on from NC_136906.1 coordinate 13,287,489, forward strand.
AAATACAGTAACGGCTAGTGGTAATGTGTTTTAGAACAATTTTTGATGATTATTTTTTAAATTCACATTAATTCTGACAGCAATCATGTGTTGTAACTGGTATCTGTTGCAGGACTGTTATACATTTTGGGTGGGACGGTCAATTAGACCAAGTGCAATGATTGGACGTGCAACCTGCCTGTCAACCTGTGGCGCTCTGCACTGTTTGTTGTTTCTGTTTATACATGTAATACTATGTTTACGTTCATATTGATTATTTTGGAGGTAAGGTGGTGTCAATCTTTTGCCAAGTTAATTTAGTGGAAAAATTAAGTAAATTAGTCAGCTAAAAAAAAAAAAAAAAAAACTTTCAAAGAGAGATTATTTATGGGGCTTTTATTTATTAAATGTATTTCCCCCAGAAAAAAATAAAATGTTTCTGGCCCCTGGAAAAAGCAAGTTGGGGGGTCCCTGTTCCACAGTGACTCTCACCATGGGCTCTGTTCATCTTCTTATTAAAAGCACAATATCTTTGTTAATAGAGAGGTATCACTCTGGTGTTTTTCTATAGAGCTGGTGCTGAAGGTGCGTATCCAGAACCCCAACACTCGGGAGAACGACTTCATCGAGGTAGAGCTGGACCGCCAGGAGCTCACCTACCGTTCCCTTCTGAGGGTCTGTTGTCGCGAGTTGGACATCGGCATGGAACATGTGGAGAAGATCCGAAAGCTGCCCAACACCATGTTGAGAAAGGTACGGGAAAGAAAAATACAGTATGGTAACGGTAAGGTACTTGCTGTGAAATCATGAATTCCTAATGGTCCTCTAGTTTGTTTCATCTACTAAATGAATTGTTAGTCGGTGAATGTGTCATTGATTTGAATGTAATCCTTCTTTGTCCAGGACAAAGACGTAGCTCGGCTGCAGGACTTTCAGGAGCTGGAGGTTGTGTTGGAGAAATCCGAGGGCTTGTCTCTGTTCTCTGGTGGGAGCCTGACAGACCGGCCCTGCTACAACATGAAGGCCTCCCGCCTCACCTACTAGAGCCACACAAAGCTAACGCTGGGCTTCTGTAGCTACCCTCAAGCAACCTTTACTAGTTGCCCGCCCAAGTTGCTTGTTACAGCTCTCCCGGCTTTGATGTTGCGCCAATTTAATAACTGGGATTTGTTTTTTCAAGTTCCGTAGCTACTGTCCTCCTCTTGTCCTCCTCGGACCCTCCTGCCGCTTTAGTGTACCCAGCCAGTTGTAAGCAATTACTGATGCATGGTGTCCTAGATTATGAGCGAAAGTATTCGGGCCCCCCCTTCCTCCTTTCTTTACCGCCTCCCACTGCACTTTGTGCCAAGGCTCCAGTGGGACTACAGAGGGAGACATTGGCCTGTCTTCCTTAAAGACTGGACTTGAACTGGACTCAGTTATAGCCTTATTGGACACATCCCTGGCTGTGTTCTACGGTCATGTGTGGACTAAGATAAAACAAAGGATTTGCATTACTCTTACCAATCCATTCATCATCAGTCCACAGAATGGGACACGCTGCACACAGAGACTTGAAGTTCTCAGAAATGACAATAGAGGGGTATTGGATGTTTTAGCTGGCGTACACACTTTCATACATGCTGTAGGCATAAACCTTAGTGTCTTTCCTGCAGAGGGCATCGATTACTGGCCTGATTCCTAAAGTGGAGGTAATCTCACACCAGGCGAGACAACGATATCTCCGGACTAAAAGTACTTCTATTTGCGGAGCACACATTCAATACGCTTTAATCTAAACGAACAAAGGTATGGACACATCTGAGTTTCCCTACATACATTTAAACCATTTAGGCATACAGTGTGGAAAGAGAAAGAATCAGTTTCAAATGCTGTGTCTTTTCATGCGGGAAAGAAACTGACATCTTGGAGATAAATGTGCAGCAACTAATTCTCATTTTATTTTGTACAGTCTGTAGCACTTCTGCTTTGACCGGTGTGCTATTAGGTTCAGTCAGCATAACATTTAAACTGTCAACTGTGAAGTATTTATTTAAAAAACGTTTAATTATATTGATTCTTACTGATGAAGCGAGACCATGTGCTTTAGAGTAGCGAGGCTTGAGTCCCGGTAAATGTTGCGTTTGAGGCTTCACTTATAGTATGTTCATTTCAGTTGCTTGTCCTTTTTTGTTTTAACTGTGATTAGAATTCAAACCAAAAACTAATCTAGCCAGCAAAGATACTAAATGTAGATTCAACTATTCCTGCTTCAGATCAGAATGCAGCGGGTTTTTTCCCCCAAGGGAAGAAGGAGAAAACAAGATTTAGAAGTTTGACATTTGGTTGCTTCCTTTTTCCTCCAGCACTAATCAACATTTGTATTGATGCCATCTGTCACATCTTATTTATAAGGTAACTATATGTCCTTAATATATCATAAAATATGTATGGCTTTAGGGCGGTAGTCGAGGCCAGCATAGTGCTAATATACCGTTTCTTTTATTAAAGGACATTTTCAAAGGTAACGTTTTCTATTGGGTAGCTAAATCAGAGGTGTTGCTCTTTTACTGAAATGTATACTGACAAGACGACTTCAGTGAAACCCTTGTACTGTACAGTAAGAGTTTAAAAGGTTACGAGGCACAGTCATGTTGTGTCGGAGGATGATGTTTATGCTGCTTTCATCAACACTTTTTATTCCTTTTTAATTCTAAATGCTGGGGCTCATTTATTTTAAGCAGTGCCGTAGCCGGCCACTACACATTTATACATACAATCAAAAACCCACTGGTAATTGTTTACTGTTCAAATGTATACCCGAAGCTCTTACTGTCATTTGTATGTTTTATGATATATGTTTAATTATTATTTTTTAACCAGTTAGGCCTGTTGTTTTGTGTCAAGACATTCTACTATCGAGCAAGACATAATTCAGTAATGGGCAGTAAAGTGCTGTTGTTGAAGCTAAGTGCAATGTGGAGGGATGAGAATGTGTTTCAAGAAGGTTGCTGTGAGGAGAAAGGACTACCAAGAGTGCTTATTTTTCTGTTCCTTTCACATGCTTTATTTAGTGAAGTTGTGCTTCACGTTAAAGGCAGGAGCTTGGTTGAGAAAGTGGGTCGCTGAATGGGGAGCAGCATGTCTGAAGTGGGTTTTTATAGGATCTTCTTTGATTCTGGGGAACTGAAATAACTTAACATTGTATTTGTGAGGTTGCTTATTGTTCTAGAAAAAGCAGAATACATTTTTGACCTAACCTATGCATTCAGAGTCTGATATTTTTATATACAGTACGTCCCGTGTACCTATTGAAACGATTTTAGGCACTGTTAAACGTGTGTCATTACGTTCTGGAGGCCTGCATCTGTTCTTTGATAAAGCATGATGAATTACTCTCCTTTGTTTCTGCATATTGTTTATCTGACTAATTGAAGTCATTCTGATTGAATGAGTATTTAACTTAATACTCGCTTTAAATCAAGGGACCAGTTACATGTTTGGTTTGGCTTTTGTTGCAGGTTATTGTTTGTTTTTACCTGCATGTGTGTGTTCTGGATGTTGAGGTCAACTCCCCAAAAATCCATTCAAATGTATGTGTTGACAGAGAGCCACTAGAGGGAGCAAAAGTGCAAACATTAACATTAGAATAACCTAATAGGTATGCCACTTTAGTTCATAATCAGAGGATCGCTTTGTTTTGGTTTTTTGTTGCTTGAATTTAATAAAATTCATAAAAGTATTTTAAAACATGCTGTTTGGAAATTGGTCCATTTGATCTCTATACTGAAATGCATCTTCAATACTCTCTAGATCTCCTTCATAGCGAGTAACAGGTTAAAAGTTACCAAACTTGTTTTTGGCTCAGCATTCAAATGCTTATTGACAATGATACATAAGAAAAATCATCATAAGTAGAAAATGAAAACTGTCAGTGCTGTCACTAATGTCACAAAAACGAAAAAATGATCTTCATTTGTATGACTATAGCTATTGTGTGAAATATTTCATTATTAAACACCAGAAAAATAGCACAAATACTTTTGAGGTTGTATCTGCACATTGACTCTAATAAACCTCAAATGTTTTTGAAATATTTACTTGGATATATAGTATTACAAGTGAGGAAAAATATGAACTATTTGTTGCCTGGATACACATTCTCATTGATTGGCTTCCTATAATCTTCAATTCACCTTGTCAATTTACGACTACTTAGTTCCATAATTATCCAGTAAAGTTTTATATTTCAAAGTTCAGTATTCTTCCGTCCAGCTGCAAGTGTTTTCTTTTGACCTTCATTTGCACAACAAGCCATTGTTGTACATTCTGTTTTGAACTTAAATAACCTGACATTTTGTTATGTTCCCTTTGGGATTTAAAGAACATAAACAACCTAAGTAATGGTCGTACTGACACACTCGTGTGTCTTTGGAATCCTTAACCTCTTCAGTGAAAAGAATACAATAGTGTTCATGTGGCGAGCAGATGTTCAGTGCAATCCGGACAGCACAAATATTGCATAATCTGAGCAGAATGGTGCTGAGAAAGTTAAATGTGTGTATCTGTGCAATCTAAATATAGGGCTAAAGGAATTTATGTTGATCATGTTGTATACATTTCAGTGAACGCCCGTGAATCCGTGCTGCATGTCTGTCCATCGGCATGTTGCGTGTCTAGACTGAGGCTGAGGAAGCAGCTTAGGGCCCTGCTGTGGCTGGACGTGTCTCTCTCCTTTGTTCTGGAGTGAGACACTCATAATAAGCTTAGTATGAACAGTCATAACGCTTTCATTGTTTCTGACCAGCTTCCCAGGACTCAGCCATGGGCGACAGACGTGAGGGAACTACATGGTCCAGAACCCTTAAGAGCATTTTAGAAATGGAGACAAAAGGCGATGTTACTCACAGGTACGTGGCTTGCTCGATGAGCTTGGACTCTGGCCCATGGTGCGATATGTGCCTATCTCTAACAGGCATAATGCACAAAGCCAATATACAGGGCTACTTAAAACGACAAGAATGCATGCATTACACCATAGAGAGATTAATGGTGAGGTAAGATACAGTAGCTTATAGTACAGTGGCCTACATCCCACAAACCGAGGAACCCCGTGAGCGATTTGTCCCTCTGACTAATTTGTCCGAGTGGAGCTAGGCTTCTGAAACAAAGCTGAGGCACTTGTAAGAAGTGGTCATCCGGAAAATGGAGTGTTACAAGCATTTCATTCTTGCCTTAGCAATGCAATCCCGCATACAGCAAATGATAAAAGGAATTGTTCAAACATTTTGGAAAGTGTTGTTATTGGCGGAGAGTTAGATCTGAAGAAGATTTATAGGATATCGTCCTTTCAATATAAGGCTGCAGCCACCAAGCTGTTAGCTTAGCATAAAGGTTCTTATAACATAGGCCTACTCGTTTCCTATGGGGAAACAGCTATCTTGTTCTGTCTGTAGATAACAAAATCATGCGACCAGCACTTTTAACGCTCATTGACTAACTTGTAATAGTGAATATGTTGTATAATTTGTATACCCATTTACAAGCTTTGCGTCACCATAACCACATATTGTCATATTCTGAAGAAAAAAACATAAGTGAAGACATCACTTGAGTTGCAGCATTGTCTTCTTATCCTCCCCAGAAAGCGAGTGAGAGAAGGTCAAAGTCAAGGTCTGAATGAAGACAATCGTTTTAAAATCTAGAGCTCCTAACATGGGGTTGTCAGAGGCTTTATTCAATATGGGAAATACCCCCATCCCCAGTGTCGGCTATGTTGGGAATGCAGGCTTTTGAGGGGTGAAGGTTAGGGGTGAGAGGGTGGGAAGACCCTGAAAACACAGCTTGACTGTGTTTGTGCATTTGCATTATACATTGAAAGCATGCATATGTATGTGAAATGGGTAGTGTGTAATGTGCACATCCATTTTCTTTTAGTGAATGTTAGTATTGACAGCTAAATAATCTGTGTTTTTTAACTATATCCACTTTATAATTGGTTACTTGTTGTGCATGCATGTGTATGACATTTAATTGTGTGGTGGTGTGTGTGCGTGTGCGTGTATGTGTGTTTTTTGAGACATTGCTCACAGACCATACTAAGACAGGATTCAGCCTGCAGAGCAGTGGGCCTCTTTAGACTCAGCAGGGATGCACAGACTCCATACATACACTAACATATATACACACACACACACACACACACACACACACACACACACACACACACACACACACACACACACACACACACACACACACACACACACACACACACACACACACACACACACACACACACACACACACACACACACACACACACACACACACACACACACACACACACACACCCTTTGTTCTTCTAAAGATAACAATTTTTAAGATAAGCTAAAACGGTTTTATTGGGTTAAAGGATGTTCTTAAATAACTATTGGTGGGTCTGAGTTGTTGCGTCATTCTTTTTTCGGTTAATTTCACATCCAAACAGACCACCATCCTGTTTGTTTTTGTTTTAAAGGCCCCTTTCAACCCTAAAAACTTCCTAGAATTTACTTTTGAAGAAACCTGGTTTTCACAACATGAGATCAAGCTGTTAGGAGACTTCTTACAGCCTCATCGCATTCCCAATGTTGTTTCATGCTCTGCATCACTGAACAATAACAACAATTTAACAACTTTGAAGATGCTTTTAATATAAAATAGCTTGTAAATAGGATTTAAATTTTTTAAAGAAATGGTCAAACAGGACCTTTGTTGTTTTTAATTCACACAATTTAATATTCCCTTTGTTTGATGGAGTATCAAACACGCTAGCTGGGATGTTTGGTGTATGGAGACATGCTGATCATGTTAGGTTGCACCTGTTATGGATGACAAAAAAAGCTTAGAGAAAAGGAAGAGGATTAGAAATATAGGTGGTTTCACTTCATCACCACCCAAAATGTTTAGCCATTAAAAGTTACAAAATATATATATATATACACTGAACAAAAATATAAACGCAACACTTTTGTTTTTGCTCCCATTTTTCATGAGATGAACTCAAAGATCTAAAACATTTTCTACGTACAAAAAATAACCATTTCTCTCAAATATTGTTCACAAATCTGAAAACATCTGTGATAGTGAGCACTTCTCCTTTGCTGAGATAATCCATCCCACCTCACAGATGTGGCATATCAAGATGCTGATTAGACAGCATGATTATTGCACAGGTGTGCCTTAGGCTGGCCACAATAAAAGGCCACTCTGAAACGTGCAGTTTTGCTTTTCTGGGGGGGTCTGTGGGGGTCCGAAAACCAGTCAGTATCTGGTGTGAGGGTTAGGATTAGGTTTAGGGTTAGGGTAATGTTGTGAATCGAGTGGCCCATGGTGGTGGTGGGGTTGTGGTATGGGCAGGCGTATGTTATGGACGACGAACACAGGCCACTCGATTCACAACATTACCCTAACCCTAACCCTAACCCTCACACCAGATACTGACTGGTTTTCGGACCCCCCCAATAAAGCAAAAATGCACGTTTCAGAGTGGCCTTTTATTGTGGCCAGCCTAAGGCACACCTGTGCAATAATCATGCTGTCTAATCAGCATCTTCATATGCCACACCTGTGAGGTGGGATGGATTATCTCGGCAAAGGAGAAGTGCTCACTATCACAGATTTTTTCAGATTTGTGAACAATATTTGAGAGAAATGGTTATTTTGTGTATATAGAAAATGTTTTAGATCTTTGAGTTCATCTCATGAATAATGGGAGCAAAAACAAAAGTGTTGCGTTTATATTTTTGTTCAGTGTATATATGAATACATATTGTAACCACATCTACACTTCAATATGTGCAGAAGTTAAACCACAACATGATCTTCAAAAGTCTAGGGAACACTGAGTTTGGTGCCATCTCCTGGACTTATTTTGTTCTGCTGAAGGGGAGAGATTTTACAGACTGAAGATGCTGTTGTTTTTTTGGAACAAACAAAGCATCTTGTAATATAAAATACTACCCAACAATAACTATAAGCAAACATTTAATTGTAAGCTAATATAAATTATTCATTAACTTATGTTACCACAAAATAGCATTTTTTAAAATAAATAATCAGCAGCATTTATATTCATATGAGGCATGAAGATACAGTGTGCACGTGTGCGATAATTGAATGAAAATGTTATTATTTCATTGCTAAGTCTGGGACTTCACTGCAAGCTAAGGGTTAAGGCAGCGCCTTTACGCACAGGTGTCTCGCCAGTCCTTTATGAAACAGCGCCTGCAGACTGGGCTTTTCCTTTTTTTTTATTACGTTGATCATAACTGTAACTCAGCTGGGATTCGCTGTCCGACTAGACAGGTCACTGTAATTCATGTAGTTAGAATTTAAGAGGGTTTCCTCACCGCAGCCCTGATCTCTCGCTGCTATTAAACGTGGAGCGACAAACCTGGAGAGCTCTCTACATCGGGACCGGTCCTGCACGCTCCGATAGTTTCTCTGCTTTTGTTCCGTTTCTGATTCGTGGATTTCAGTGAAGTTTGAAGATAATTTAAAAGAGTTTTTTCCAACATTAGAAACTTGCATTTTCACGATTTTTAGCGTCCATTCTGTTACGCGTCGGATATGTGGTGGATGCTGTTTCCCCGATGGATTTGGTTTCTGCTCGGACACTTTTATGCTTTACTCCTTTTTATGGACAGCTGCCGCGTGAGAGCAATGCCAATGCCCATGTCTGTGTCAAAAGTGGTGTACTCTCACGGAGGTCTGTGCCCGAATGAACTGAACCCCAACCTGTGGGTGGATGCGATGAGCACCTGCATGCGCGAGTGCGAATTTGACCAGGTGAGTGCTGCACGTGAAAAGTGAAATCTGTAGAAGACAGGGCTTAGAGTCTAGACAAAGGGTATGATGGAAAAAAAAACCTGAATGTCAAACAGCTAGATCATTAAATCCACCAAAAATATTTTCCTTTTCACTTGTGCATGAGTTGCTGCATGAGGGATAAAAAGTAAAGCAGAAACAGGATTCAACAAAGTAAAACTTATGGTTAAGTAATGTTAGACATTTAAACACGTTTATTTATTTATTAATGCTGTCATGAACGCAGAAAACATATAGGCATAATCTGCAAGTAACATTTTGTCAAGAAAGACCAACAATTGAACTATTTTTATGTCTTATGCATAATTACATTTTACTGAAAAATAAATAAAAACAGTAATACAAAAGCTGTGTTTCTTTTCCAATTTTAGGACTGTGAGACATTTGAGAAGTGCTGCCCTAATGTATGTGGTAACAAAAGCTGTGTGGCATCACGCTATATAGACGTCAAGGGGAACAAGGGCCTCATAGGAATGCCAGAGGGCGCCACCTGCGACAAGTTCATGTGCTCTCAGCAAGGGTCCGAGTGCGACATCTGGGATAGCCAGCCTGTTTGTAAGTGCCGGGACCGCTGTGAGAGAGAACCCCACTTCACATGCGCCTCTGACGGCATGACGTACTATAACAAGTGCTACATGGATGCAGAGGCCTGTTCCAAGGGTATCTCTATCTCTGAGGTCACCTGCAGGTAACATGTTAAGTATTTTACATATCTACTATTTAGTGTTTGGTGTAATGAGGTAAAGTTATCTTTGATTAGTGTTCAAAATTAAATTAGAAAAACTCATAGAAAGATATTCTGTGTGTAATTGTAAATAAAGGTGTTAAATACAACATTAAGAACATATTATATCACAGCAAAAACTATTTAAAGTAAAGATATGGTTGAGTAACGGCGTCCTCAGCAGCGAAGTCGGGTTCTGCGTGTTGTTATCCAAGCTTTTTATTTTGGTAGTTGTGCCTGCCGTGTTAGTCCATGACAGTCCTTTTGTGTGTTGCTCACTGAATTGCAAATGGCCATTGCTTTATAATGCGCTCGTATGGTAGTAACAGCTGATAACGCCTCCCGCCCCACAGTGGCTGGATGTCATTGTTGCACAAGAATAATGCCTCCAACAAACCTCAAACTCCCCCCAAGATTAACCCTGTTATGTTAGCTCTGTCAGGCTTTTGTCTATGTTAGCACTTTCCGCTCTGGTAACAACATTAGCTGCTAGCACCGCAAACGTGCTCTGAATGTTGTATTTAGCCCTTTCAAAGAAGAATCTTTTACATTGTCTTGCTCTGATTAATTCCTTTCTTATCAAACCTACCTACAGATACCATCTGACATGGCCAAACACCAGTCCAATCCCAGCAGAGACAACCATACATCCAACCACTGCCCTCCAGACCACCCTCCCAGCTGACATCCAGCTCCCCACCATACACAGCGGCCCCACCCAACAGGCTGTTTTTGTGGGTGAGACAGCCAGCTTCCTGTGTGAGGTCTCTGGGAAGCCACATCCAAAAATCACCTGGGAGAAACAACTGAAGGGCAAAGAGAACACCGTGATGAAACCGAACCATGTCCGAGGGAACGTGGTGGTCACTAACATTGGCCAGCTGGTCATATACAACGTGCAACTTCAGGATGCCGGCATCTATACATGTACAGCCAAAAACGTTGGGGGAAGTGTATCAGTACACTTTCCTTTGGTAGTGATCAGGAAGGAGGCAAAAGGCAAGAAGGCAGAAGGGAATATTACAAACCTGCCATTTCCAGCTGAAGAGTGTCTTAAGAGACCCGACACAGACGACTGTGGAGAAGCGAGCATGAGCTGGTACTACGAACCAAAGAGGAACAATTGCTTCACCTTCACATACAGTCAGTGCAATAAAAACCGTAACCATTTCGACACCTACGGCGCGTGCATGCTGTCATGTGGAGGAGAGCTTTCAGCCCCCTGCAGCCTACCGAGCCTTCAAGGGCCGTGCAAGGCCTACGAGCCTCGCTGGGCTTACAGCAGTGGGCTCAAAAAGTGCCAGTCCTTTGTGTACGGAGGCTGCGGTGGCAACGAGAACAACTTTGAGTCTAAAGAAGCCTGCGAAGAGATGTGTCCCTTTCCGAAGAACCACAACTGCAAGATATGTAAACCCCGAGCAAAGATGGTCACCAGCTTCTGCAAGGCTGACTTTGTGATCCTGGGGCGTGTGACCGAGCTGACGGAGGAGCAAGAGTCAGGACACGCTTTGGTGACAGTGGTGGAGATCTTGAAAGATGAGAAGATGGGTCTGAGGTTCTTTGGCAAAGAGCCGCTGGAGGTGACTCTACTGAACATGGACTGGAACTGCCCCTGCCCCAATATCACGACAGCCGACGGGCAGCTCCTCTTCATGGGGGATGTTCAGAACGGGATGGCCGTCCTGCAGCCCGACAGCTTTGTAGGTTCCTCCAGCACTCGTAGAATCAGGAAGCTTCGTGAGGTTATCCATAAGAAAACCTGTGATTTTATTAAAGATTTCTCTGCTGTCCAGTAGTCTTCTAAGTCTCAATCACTGTTCAACAGTTTTGTTTTCTGATTATTACAAGCTGTGACCTCACCAGTCTGATCGACTGCCAGTAAACGTCAAACTTATCTGTAACGTTTTGTTGCCTGTTCTAGATGTTTCTTCTTTTCCTACTTTGATCAATATTGATTGACAGATCTCAGAAAATCACTCACTGATCCTTTTTTGTTAGTTTTTATTCAGGTGCTGAGTCAAAACTGTCTTAAAAGCTATTTTCCTATTAGAATTAAGCTTAGACAGTTTTGATGTCGCACATAGGGCACACTGTCTGATGAGGACAGGTAGAAATAGTATTAGTCACAAACATATACCCTGTACAAAGTATTTGTTATCTTTGCAGCCTTTGACTATAACTTCATTATAGCTTTCCTCTCAAATGCTATTTGAAATACAATAATAACGTTCATTGTTGGGTATTTTTTATTATCACTAGTAAGTGCTTTATGTTTTCGTGGGCTATCCCAACATGGACATTGTGTAACATCTGTCCGGAGCACTTGAGCTCACAATAATGCAATGCGAAGCCTCAGTTTATCTACCAGAATCAAATAAGCTCTTGGATTCCACATTTTGTGGAGTCTGTTTTGATAAGTTTTTATTTACAATACAGAATATATATGTGGACTTCTGTACTTTGTATTTATTTATCTTGATTTATTCCTTATTGGGCTTTTGATATAAATATATATATATAGACAGAAAGTCTCTCTGTGAGTCTAATTACACAGAGAGCAGACACATTTTATGTTATCTATGATATATTAGTGTCCATTATTTGGTATGGAATATGATGGCAAAACAAATAAAGATGATTTAGAAAATACAGATGTCTGTGCCTTGTGATGTTGTTCTGTTCCCTGTGTTTAAGGCCAAATATTCATGCTAACAACTTATCAAAAGGTTCATGCCTGCAGTGCATCCCCTCATCCATGTCCTCCTCCTTCCACTTGTATTTCACACACACAGGGCCGAGTCTGAAGCAGGTCACATTCCAGCCCAGCTGTGGTGGCCCGCAGAGCTGTGTGTTGTGTTGTGTCTGGGTCTGGGGCCCTTGCATAGCACACACCCCACCGGCCATCTATTCGCCTTGCGCGGCCCCTTTCATGTGCAAGAGGCCGGGGTGAAGGGGAACAGGAGGAGGAGGAGGAGGAGGAGGATGATGATGATGATGAGGATGTCGGCTGATTCTCTCTCACTCACACAGTTAGCCACATCTGTGTTAAAGAGACTTTATATTAAAAAGTGAGAGGAATGGAAGGAGAGTAAAGGTCAAGTACAATTTATGGAGTGTATTCCGTTAAGTTAGCATTTAACTTGATGCTTTAATTATCACTAAAAGACAACATAACTGTTTGTGGTGTATCTTGTGGCTGGATCCTGGTGGGAAAGAGATTATAACATTGAAAAAGTCCAGCATGCATGAGAATAAAGTTGCAAACAAACACAAGGTGAGGGGAGAATCAACTAGAGCGGTCTGATACAAAATTATCCACCTGGCTCAGCATGGCATTTAGGAAACAGAACATAAGGAACCAAATAGCAAGTTAATGTTTTTCCCCTTCCCCCTCTGCCCTTTTATCCCCTTCTCTAACCCCCTTCCTCAGCTCTCTTCCTCATCTGTCTGCTCATTCACACGACAGACAGCCAGCCTTGAGTGACGACCTCTGACCCTGATAATGAAAAAGAGGCCACCAACTAAAAGGCCATTTTCATTAGAACTGTTGACAAGTGTTAAGTGACTGGCTGAGCTCCAGACTAGCTCCGCAAAGGCCCCTTGATGCCCCACACATCACAGCCGGCTGCTGATTTCAGTATCAAGTTCATTTAGAGACCACCAGCAAGGCAGCTTCCCAGACAGACCATAATAATAAGCCAGACAGCCACGGGCATAAAGAAAGGACGGGGCTGCAATGCCCTCAGTGACACAGTATCAGTGAGGAACTTGATGGTGTTCAGAGGGATGGTCGACTTTATTTCCAGATAACTAATACAGATACATTTGTATATAATTACCACATAATGTAGCAAAATCATATACAACAACTGTACAACATTACACAATCTTGGATGACCAAGTTACGTTTTCTTTTAGAGAAAGCCTTAGATGAGCTATCCAGCCAACAAGTTAACTTATTGAAAATACTCCACCAATTTAGCATTCAACTCATAAAATAGGGTCGGACTCAATATATAATTTTTAGCTAAATGAAGAGGATCAAAATTGATGTGCAAAAGCAAGAATATGATTTTAGTATTTCATGCATTATTCTGAATCAAAATGTGTCTCCTAATTTACCCACAATGTAAATCAACCACTGACAGATTAGTGGAGATTTGGGTGGTTTGTGATAGTATAGTGGTTAATTTAGCTTCAAGCTTTCCCTTGAGATAAAGCAAGATCAAAGAATCAGATATGTGTCAGTCCCCTGTGGTCAATTGTTCCAGTCTACTGCGTTTTTTCCCCCATCACATCCCTAACAAGACTAGGCCTACATAAAAAAAGTAATGAAAAACTGTGAGAATGGAAGAAAAAACGAGTGTAATGTCCGCAGGAGGGCAGCACTCCAGAGATGTTCTGGCAGGAGTGTCAAGGGGGTAGAGGTGGGGCTAGAAGTTAGTTAGATGTACAACAATGCATAGCAATTCAATTTAAAAATAACAATGACTTCATTATGGTTTAGATTTTGGGAGACGTTGTAAGCTTAATTAATACAAATGTTGCCTATCTATAACAAACCACCACCCAGGGAGCACCTCAGTGTAATCAAGATACTGTAATCAACCCCAACCACACCCATCCAATTACCGACAGGTGTGCTGGGTCCAGCCGTCTACACTACAGGCATCGAAAAATGCTTTCAACGCTTCGCCCATTCACTTGAATGGGGTGACGTAGAAGATTTTTAATCTTCGCCGAACTGCATTGTGGGGAGCATGGCATGACTTTGCAAGCATCACGAGCATCTATCGGCATCAAAAGTTGAACAATGTTCAACTTCTAAAGCCGGAGACGCCGGAGTAGCCAGCGTCAGCCAATCAAATCCCGTTTATTTAAATCTGACAGTTCAAGCGCTCAGTGTGCTAGCCAATCAAACCGCGTGCATAACACTACAGCTTCAAAAAAAGCTTGCCGGCGGGCGTGTCTGAAGCTCGACCAACAACCAATCACATGAATCTCCCGCCCCTGAAACACAAGCAGCGGTTTCATTGGCTAGAGCTTGTACTGGCATATGATTTGATTGGCTGACGCTTCCACCGAAAGCTTCAGAAGCTTCAAAAGTTTAACATTGCTCAACTTTTGCAGCCTGGCCCGTCTACACTACAGGCATCAAAAAATCTTGAAGCTGGGCGTGTCTGAAGCTTGGCGATTTTTTGCGTGCAACGCAACCAACAACCAATCACATGAATCTCCCGCCCCCGACATACAAAGCAATAGCAATGTTAAAATGAAGTAAACTGGATATAAACTCTCCAAACAGGCGAAAAACCTACCAGTTTCACCCACTGTCTCTGCCACCTCCCTCCATGCCTGGTTCCTCCGGTTTGTATCCCGGTAAATAGTTCTGGTCGTAAAGAACCGGGTGATTTGCTACCGTAATATCTCGTTTGGAATATGAGGAAATTAACTGCGGTCTGGCTCTCCCAGCTTGCGTGCGGTTTGATTGGCTGCGCTTGCACTGTCGGGATTTGCATAAACGGGTTTTGATTGGCTGATGCCAAGCATCGAGCCTCAAAAGTTGAACATTGTTCAACTTGTGATGCCGATAGATGCTCGTGATGCTTGCAAAGCCATGCCATGCTCCCCACAATGCAGTTCGGCGAAGATTAAAAATCTTCTACGTCACCCCATTCAAGTGAATGGGCGAAGCGTTGAAAGCATTTTTCGATGCCTGTAGTGTAGACGGGCCGACGCCAGGAAAGCTCCGCTCTGCTACCCACAATTCAGTTCGGCGAAAAGCGAGGCAACGTGACGTCACCCCATTCAAAGTGAATGGGCAGACGCGTTGGAACCGTTTTGAAGCTGTACTCTGAAGTTTTCGGTGGAAGCGTCAGCCAATCAAATCATATGCCAGTACAAGCTCTAGCCAATCAAATCGCCGCTTGTGGGTCAGGGGCGGGAGATTCATGTGATTGGTTGTTGGTCGAGCTTCAGACTCACAGAAATACATTCATAAGTGAGTACTTGCATGGATGTAACCCTGTGGCATGAAGGGCTTCGACTATGATGTACGTTAATTTAGCAATGTATTATTATTTTTATATAAGTCGGTAATAGTTGGTGGACCTTTTTTTTGTGTAGGTCTATTTGAGTAACATTTCCTTAAAGTAGCAGTACAGAATAAAAGACTGGAAACAACAATACAGGGACTAATGTGTTGATTCCATTTTTTAAAGCTTGTAAGTAAGTAAGTAAGTAAAAGTTTATTTCTAAAGCACCCCTCCCAGCACGAATGCACAGAGTGCTGTACAAAATATAGCAGTCAAAACAATTAGGCCAATATGGCACTAAGCCATAATAATAACAAAGCATAACATGACAGGAAAATAGAAAAAAAAAACTTAAAAATCTTGTGCTGCAGTTGGTTTAAGTATCATGTGTTATATATGTAGGAGACTTCAATTTATATATAGATATTAGGAAAACCATATTTACTACATTGCATTATATATGTTGTGCAATGATTGAAGTTTTCCACTGGGTGGCAGCACAACACAGTATGAAATGGCCTAAGCATAACTGTTGCTTATCTTATCTGAGATGTGTCAAGTTCTTGCATTCAAAGTAAATTTATGAGCAAATGTACACAAACAAAAGTAATCTTAATGTTTGATTCAAACTCGTATCAATCGTTTATTTTTCCACAGAAAAAAATCTTCCAATAATTCCACTAATGCAAGTAAAATGTAAATTGTAGGAATCTTTTCAAAATTAAATGTGGTGGAAGAATGGAGATCAGAGCACTATCTCAAGGAAACAGTTTGTATTGTAAAGAGATTAATGTAAAGCAGATTAGTTTAACTTTAAGAACTAAACTAGACATAATAATTAGTGCAGTGTTTTGTCTTTTCGAGTGCATTTCAGATGAAAAGCATATTGTAATTTTCTGTCTATGACACACTTTCACACTCTGTGTCACTTGCCCGATGAATGCCTCCACAAGCAGTTAGCCAGATGGGCTGGTGGATTCAACACACACACACACACACACACACACACACACACACACACACACACACACACACACACACACACACACACACACACACACACACACACACACACACACACACACACACACACACACACACACACACACACACACTGTCAATAGCAGCTCTCCATGGCACAGCTGGTCTGTGTGTTGGGTTAGACTAAAGATTTGCCAGATGGGAAGGGATAGAGAGAAGGGGGCAGAAAGTCCTAAATTATAAACATAAAATGTGGACTATCAGCACACTAAATTAATTGACTTTATAAATGCATGCATGTGCCCACAAAGTAAGAACACGAGTGCAGTGGAATAATGTTGATGGCATTAGGGGAGGAAAGTGAGGTGGTTTCATATTTGAGAAAACAAATCACACATTCTTGCATAACATGGTTAAAAAGGGGCCCACAAAAAGTTATCTTTATATCACAGAAATCTTATACACAATTTTACATTTTCAGTAGCTCTCACTTTATTTCTATTGAGGACAGTTCAAGGGGAATGTATGCATTGAATGTGGCAGCTTTTGGTGACGGAAGAGGAGAAGCAGGGGACATATTGGAGCCTGAAAGAGCAAACGTGAATATGGGAAAGAGGGGAACAGATACAAATGGAGGAGGGGGAGGCCAAGAAAGGGAATTAAGAAAGGTAAGGACACAGGCGAAAGGACAAGAGGACAGAGGGAGGACATTGAGGTGCAGAGGGCATGAGGGGGGGCTGGGATGAGTGAACGGTGAAGGCAGAAAGGTCATCGTAGCATAAGGAGGGTGTAAATTGTCCGGAACATAAAGCTGCTTCTGTCGACTCTAGGGGTTTCTTTTCCCCCTTATCTTTGTGCTTTCTAAAAATAGTACCTGCTCAATGTAGGGGGAACTAGGACACTGTTACCTCTCACATATCTTCTCTTTTCCACCTTTACCTTATCACATAGGGATCGATGGATAGAGAGATGCTTGTAGTTTGCACGTGTCGATTCCTAAAGGTTCTGCTGTCATTGGATTCTAGGACCTTTAGGGATTTCGATGGAGATGAACATTAAAAAAATAAAAACACGTTTGTCTTCTGTCTTTTTTAGGTTGACATGTCAGAGTTTTATCAATTCTGCTTTAAGATTGCAGAATCTGGGTCTACGTTGATGAAGGAGCTTTGCTGGTTGCATTAAATATCCCGATTTGCATTGCCATAATTGGATGTTTAACACCAAGAGGGGTTTTTGACAGACATCAGCAATAAACCATGTGTAAAATATTCATGTGTCAAAGACACACCCATGCGCAATGAAAACAAACCGGTCTGAGATCGTAACATTGAAAACGCATTTGGAGTGAGACAAAGCTGCTTAACCATTTCAAGCATGTTTTCTTCTGATAAGAATCAGAAGTAATCAGGCGGTAGCCTCAATTCAATCACGAGGAGATTCACTTATGACATCCTCCACGCACCCTCTCTAGCATGAATAATGACCATGTCATTGAAGAAGAATGGAAATGTTCTCTATTAGGTTTCACTCTTGCATGATGCGCTGAACAAACCTGTGCCCTCTAAGGACCAAGAAGAAGGGACTAGTAAATATGTTACCATTTGAAATGAAAAATGTCATTGTGCATGCACCTACATGCAAATCAACACCAATAAAGTAGGCCTACATTCATAGAAATACTGACAACCAGTACAAAACAGGATAAGGGTGCTCAGATTTTGTTCATAGTGAGTTAAACTAAAACCAAACCACAGCTGCCAATAGAATAGGACATTGTTCCAAAGATATTGACTCACAATACCTTTATTCGTCCCGCAGAGGGGACATTTGCATTTGTTACAGCAGGAAAAGAGCCAAAGCAGTTTAATATTAATTAAAACACACCACCCTTAATTACCATTTGTGTGAACGTGAATTGTAGATTGTAAAATATGATTGAAAAATAGCCACAGGCTCCTAGCCACCATCAACCACAATGCATGCTTGCACAAGCATAATGCACATATCACATAAACACACAGGGGCCTGTATGCATTGAGTAAAACAATGCATTGAAATGGCTCCCCACCCCCAAACTATGCCTGAGGCTTTCTGTTTGTGGAATATAGATGTGCTGCCAATGCAGACAGTCTCTTTAATAAGATGTCGACCACCAGCCTGGTCTTGATTCATGTCATGCAAACACTAAATGTATTATGCACACATCCGTTCCTTGTTTGTTTCCTCTGTTTATGAACAAATCAGTTTGAATTTAGACAGAAATTAAAATACAGAATTTTTGGTTTTAGCCCTTAGGAGCAAATGAAGACACTCGTTTTACACTCAAGGCATTATTTATAAACAAGAATGAGAGACACAAAAAACTAGAACATCCAAACTGAAGTGACACAGCATGAAATACAGTTCCAGGAGTGGCCAAAAAAAGACACGGAGAGAGGGAGGGGGTCGGGATAAAGGGATGCTTGGCACAAAATGTTCTAATCCCAAACCAACAGAACATAGATTCACTCTGGGACTTCACTTTGTTTCTGATTTTGGATGAGGACTGATGCCCTAGTGTGACCCAGGAGAATGGCAGCAGGGATCAGCTGCTGTCAGGAGTGGAACAAGAAATATCAGTCTACTGTTGCTGAGACTGATTTGAATTATCTGCAGCTAGATGGGGGAAAAAATAAAGAAGAGAATCATCTGGGAGACGAAGGGAAAGACAAAGCATCTATTCAATATTTCTATGAGTGTTTTAAAAATAAAATGGATGATGTTATGTGACAGAGGACCTTGAGAGACATGGAGAGAAATGACCTTCTCACTGTTATTGTAGCTTGCAAATAAACTCATAATGACTGTCTCATTCATTGCTTGTGATGAATTTCACAGCAAACACACATTACGTTACAAGTGTTTACCACAAACACATTACTGCTTAATATGTGACAGTATAGGAGCAGCTTAATTCAGTTAACAGTAGTATAAAGGTTTAAATGTTCTCTATTGTGGGCTACGGCGTAGGCTCAGCTTATTCTGTACTACTATAAATCAACCTTTTGGAAACACATATACTTAAATATGTGAGTGGTTTGTCACACAAAGCAAGATGCCACCTCTTGTCCTGTTTCATGGACAATGTCAAAGACCCAGTCCAAGAATGTGTCAAAAATATTTTCTTTTCTTTAGCCTTCATCACTTGAATGAATAAGCAAAATCATTATTGGATCAAATAACAATTATCGATTTATAATCATTTTTCTATGCAACAAAATCGACCAAATAAAAACTTTACATTTTTTCCGACTTGTAAACAAAACATTAGTCACTGTTACACAGTCCTGACACTGGATGGCGTATGACATGCACAGTAGCATTGTAAAAGCATCAGGTTGGTTGTTGACCAACATAACTGTGTACACCTCACATCGACCTCGTGGCCCAGTGTTATTACTCTCTATCGCTTGATTATACTTTACATAGAAATACAATGATCATCAAATTACATTACATTTGTTAGACACTTTTATCCAAAGCGACTTACATACATTCAGTACTGTGGACAATCCCCACAGGAGCAATTTGGGGTGAAGTGTCTTGCCCAGGGACACAACCACATGCAGACTGCAGTGGGACTCGAACTTGCTACCCTCTGAATCGAAGTCCAGCACATTATCCACTGAGCCACAGCCTCCTACAAATGATTTTCTGAGCTCATGCTCTGGTAAATTCACAACATAATCCAGCCTGTTTTTGTTCATGTAGAAAATATACCAGACCCTTCCTCATTGACACACTCCACATGGCTATTCAGTCCCTTTAAATAGCCCCCTCTCTGCTCACAGTCACAATGACCTCACAGCCTGTTGCTGTGGCACCGGCGGAGAGGCCAGCGGATGTTAGTCTACACTGAAATGCTATTAGGCTTTGCAGACACTGGAGGGAGTGCTACACTACTGTCGATCATGATGAGTTGACGACGACAGAGAAAGTCAGTTTGACTTCCGAGTGGTCGATCTATGGTCAGTCTTTTTATTTTGAAAGCTAAGCGACAGTTTCCAAAGATACTGAATGTGGCAAACTAAAGGGGCTTTTTAATGGGGTGAGAGGAATGCAGGTAAGATATGTTATTGGTTAGTTTAAATGCATTCTACACCTCGCAGCTTGTGTCTGCTTCCCATTTGGTGCTGAGAAGATAGTGTACGGTGAGTTTTCATAGCTTTAACAACAACAAAAAACAGCTGCCTGCTCTGGAAGATAACATCAAGCTGTTGTTTAAAATAAACTTTTAACACAACTCTGTGGGAGGGGGAAGTTATCTTATACCTACCGAATGTTTGTTACCATCTTAGCATTCTATGAATCTGAGTAATGCTAGCCCTTACATAATAAATGACTCATTGAAATCCTAGTTTAGCAAATGGGGGGCATGGGGTGGTAGAGAAATACTTGCGTCAGATAGTTGCCTAGGTTAGTCATTGTCACCTAGAGTATTCCACGAATAGATACTGCATCATATTGTACACAGTTTACAATCCGTTTTTATAATCAGAAACATAATCTATTATGCCTAAAGCATCAAATAAGATGACCTTTGATTAATCTTTTGTGGGGTTTTTAATGCAACATTGAACTTGAATTTAGTACATTTAAAACAGGGTTGTTACTTTTCCGCACACGCATTCACACAGCGTAATGCATATCATAACTAATACGCTTTGGGTGTCTGATCTTATTTGTAGAGTAGAGTGTTCACAACTTGAAATGGAAGGAAATGCCTGGGCCTGTCACAGACAGAGAGCGAGATAGAAGTTGCAGTCTAACTATTTTTGGATTGCAGGCAGGTCCTTTTCCCCACAGTTTGTGCCTCTCCGCCATGAGACAGTATGAATATTAATCATTGCTTTTATTGTTTGGTATAGAAAGGCTCCCTCTGTATTTGAATGACAGGAAAGCTATACAACCCCTTTTTTCCAGTTGCTGTATTACCATATGAGTCGAAAACATTTCTTGCAGAAAGAAAGCACAGATAGGACTTGTTTGAAAATATAAGCAGCTGTGTGGAAGAGAAGCTCGGTAAATAATTTGTCCTTTCAGATTTGTTTAGAGATGGACTTATTAGAAATCAACAGCTAAAAGGGAAGATCAATGACGTTCTACAGATGGCCCTTTGTAAGGCACATGTGTGTGTTTACATATATATATATACATATGTGTGTGTGTTGGCTGCAAGGCAAATACCTCTAATCTGGCTATAGCTGAAATCCTCACGTGCAGCTCACCTCTAATGAAGGCTTGTAATGTGTGTCAGATCCTTGACCCCATGCTTTCGACCTGAGCAGCTTAGGCAGCATGTCAGTGTTTATTAAACATCCGAATCACATGACACTTGACTTCTGACCTCGGCGCGTCCTGCACCAAGACACAAGCTCAGAGTGAGCCTGTGTGTGTTGGGTAAGAGAAACTGGGAGCACAATGAAGACGGACTGGAGTATAATAATTGGCTAAGACTGATAGAAAGTGCAGTTCTGTACCAATGAGGTATGATGTGAGGTTGACACTTCTTAATGATGTCCCAAAGTGGACAGCACCTGCCAAGTGGCCATTAATGGGCTGCTTCAATAGGCCGCAGCAGGCCGGAGGGGGATCACATCGAAAGTTTTCCTCGCGGATATACCGCTACGTAAGATCTGTTTCCATGACAACTGGAGCTCCACTTTGAGCAAAGGGTGAAAAAGTTTGTGGATTAAATTATAGACAGACGAGCAATATTGCAGCAGTTATAAAAGATAACAAAGCGGGCCTCCTTTCATTTATTTTTCTTTAAACCCGTCGAGCTGTCTGCATATTTTGACATGACTGTCTGCAGTGATGCAATCCCTTTCAGTCAGTGTTTACATGTTGCTTTCAATCCCTGCCTCTACCAATAAATAAATAAATATGTTTTATATTGCATGTTCCTCAATTATTTACTGCATTTTGATGAAATGGCCTTGGTTGACTTTGATAAAAACAACTTTCCGCCAGACTTTCTGTCTGAAAATAGAGATTTCCACAAAACGTCTCCTATGGCCTCACCAGGTGTGCCCTCCAATCCCACCTAACATTAGTAATTGATCAGTCATATATTGTGACTCATTGCCCCCCATAAAACCCCATTTAAACATTTGATTTCCATGCTTTCAAATTGGGTTGTGTGTATTTGTGTCTTCTTATGTAGACTGTTGCCAGGTAATATGATTTTGTCCTTGGTGGTGCCTGTGCCATTTTCCCATATGGCATTCGCCGGCGGTAATGTATTTTATAATGTCTGTTCAGAGCCTAAAACGACTTTGTGAACAGCCATTAGTTTCCACCACCAGCTACCGTCAATTTTAGACGTGCAAAAACGATGGCATTCGATCAGCTGGGAGTTCATTTGGAGCAGGTATAGGGAGGCAGTTTAGACGTAGAGGAAACCAATGAGAAACAAAAAGGAAGTAACAATGTGTTTTTACAGGTTAAGACTAGACGCAGCAGCAGATGGCTATGTGCTGTCGTCTGCCAGAGCTTCTACTACTCATTGTTTCAAGCATAAGCACACGCATGTATAAATGCATGCATAGGCAATCACATGCAGAGTCTACAGTCATCCCCCTTGGAGGCTCATCTGCTCAGGATATCACCTATGGATTGAACAGGAGCTGATCATGTTGCAGCATTCTTTTACGTTTATTTTGGTAGCTCAAATGGAGATAAAACAAGACAGAAAACATACTTGTTCTTAACAAATACAGACCAGCTTGCTTTGAATGAACTTTATTGCAATATTTATATTATCCTTAAAGACAAGGAGGACAAGATGTTTTTTTATTTCTCAATAGCAGGGAACTGCTTGTATTGTCAAACGTGTTTTACGTGTTCAGTATAGTCTACGCATATAAGATTCATTCATATACATTTTGTTGTATTTAAAAGTCTGTAAGGCCATAATTTAACCTTAAGTATTTAATGTCCTTGCATTTTTGGATGACAGAAATTGAAATGTGGGATTGCCAAGGAAAAAGCAAGGAAATCGTGTTGGAGATTGTTTGGCATTACCCAAGTAATTTACAGGTTTACTTAACCCCAAAATGTATTTCCTAAAATATATATATTTTTTATATATCCACATCAAAAGCGCATGAATGAATAACCCTGCAAACTGTCATGTGATTGTAAACATCTACGTAATTCACCTAAATTTAGCAGGAATATTTTTGTACTTTTTCTTTTTTTTTAAAAAGCCATTTGCGTGTGACACCCTCAGTGGCAGGTGCACAGTGTATTATTGGGTTGGTGAGTCATTCTGTCCATCAGACTGTTCTAAACATTTAAAGAGAGAGGGGTGGCTGACCTTTGTCCCCACACACATTCATTGGATACTTGTTATGTGGAGAAAGCACTTACACATACAGATACTTTATATAGAAACACGCTACACACAAAACATGAATCACACAAAAGCATTACCTCCAATAGATTAGTCCACTTCCTCACCCTCATTTGCCCCTCACATTAATCTCATAAACATGCACACACACCATGTGCTTCAACCCGGGGCACACTTCCACCGGCCGGGCTTTATTGTGATATACTCAGCCACCCCTGTGAATCCCTGGCATAAAAATGGTCCTGCTGTGCTATTTGCATTCACACGGTTGCTGTAAGTCTGACTTACGGGCTGTTGATAGCTTTGCCCTATCAATTCATGAGAGCGGTCCTCTGGAGCAGGTTATATCAAAACCCTGACCAGGCTCTGTGCATATCTCATGCTCTGCATACGCTTGACGTTTCCTTTCCTGCGGCGTGGTTGAAACAAGACAAAGCACGCACACACACCTACTCATATTTATGCGCACAACAACAAAGGCTCATTGCTGAGATATATTCACGTGCACACAGATGTACAGATGTAACAACATGATAAGAGACACACAGCAACACTTGTAACTTCAACATAAAACAAACACACACAGTGAAAACAAGCAACCCTGGGGAAACAGAACCCTGCAACGCATGTCACATTATGTGGCGTTCAAAGAAAATCATTTTCTTCCAAAAGAAATAAGATGGATGTCCTCTAGGTGCTGTTGTTTTTCTGTCGGGCATGAGGTGGAACCCTTTTCTGCTAATCAATAAAAGTTGTTAAAGCCTCTCTCTTTCTTTCTTTCTCTCCATGCCTCTCTCTCTCAGATCCATTGTAATGCAGCACAGAGCAGTCCACACATGGCCTTTACAAAGGCTGCTTGTACTCTAGTAAACCTTGGGCTGGGAGCCTGTGTAGCGAAAGTCTTTGACCTCACTCACTCCTTTTATTACACGTACACATAAACACTGACAAGCTCCTGAGGGATAACACATGGAGGTGGATGCTTTGAAAAAACACACATCCACTCGCTGAGATGTAATATTGTTCTATTTACAAACATAAGCTCCTGCCCCTCGGCACATATAGGCACATACACTGACACACAGGGACACTCACACAAGCTCACTGTGCCCCAATGCAGCTCCTCACAATGCTAATGGCCTTGGTGCTACCAAAGCACCGAGCAATAAACACAATGCCGGCCCACACGTCATGAGGGTGAGTAGGCTGTGATTTGTGTACTGAATGGTGTGTGTTTTGCGAAGGAGCCAGGCTTTTGTCACAGCACTCCACATACTGAGCTTCCAGAGAAGGCCATGTTTCAGCATGGTTTTGTAAGGACCTAGCTAACGGGATTCAAAGAGGACAGACTGTAGCCAAATTCAAATTGTGTTTAGATTTATCTGTGTGTTTTTTGTTGTTGTCCCTCAGCTGTTGTGAACCCATGACACAATTGAACATTAAAACAAACTTAACAATAAGGTCCAATTGACTTGTTTTGGTATTTTTAGCCTTGTTAGCAGTGTGGCTCTCTTCATAGATATGTTGGTCTGTATTGGCCTCGTTCCAGGTTTAAATATCTCAATAACTATTTGATTAATTGCCATGCAGTTTGGTAGAGACATTCAGGGTCTAGAACCCCAATCTAGTAAAAATAATTAAACAGCTATTTACGACTTGGAACCGATACTTAAGTCACCCTCAGAATAAATTGAATGAATCACCAAACCATAATATGCTTAACGAATACTTTTTGATTATAGGTGGTTCTATGCTATGCTATTAAGGGTGCAGCAGTGGTTGTAAGAACTGCATTTATTTAGCTTGCCTTGTATTTTGAGACTGTTTAAAGTTCTTCTTTTTACATTTTACTTTGGGTTACTGCAGAGCCCAATGTCCCCTTCAATGGTTCTTGTATTTATTTCAAAGCCAATGTCAGTTAAGGTGTTCTTTATTTTATAGCTTTTGGTTCTCTACAAATATCTAATTATTGACCTGTCAGCTACCTGCTAGCCAAGCGGAAGAGTAACTGCTGAGGCAGTGAATCAAATCACAATTATTCTATCACCTGTATTGTGTTTAAGGTCATTGTGAAAAAAATAAGCAACTCTTGGAACATTTGCAAAGCTTTGTTGTTTGGAAAGTGGAAACTGCTGGCTTAGTGTGGATTGAGGCTAAAGACTAAAACAAAAGATGGAGTTTGCAATTTAGCCACATTGGTGTGCATGTGGCCTTAGTAATAAGCACCAGACTCTCTCTACCAAAACACACTCAGACTCTCTCACACACACAGAGACCAGGTTTGCGTCTATTTCCCTGGGCCATACAGTGACATGTAAAGCAGCTGTGCTGGCAGTTGTCAGTGTAGTAACCAGAGAGAAGAACAGAGCAGAACAGGACTTCAGCAATAATGCCACAGTGGGTCTGTCTCTCTGTGTGTGTGTGTGTGTGTGTGTGTGTGTGTGTGTGTGTGTGTGTGTGTGTGTGTGTGTGTGTGTGTGTGTGTGTGTGTGTGTGTGTGTGTGTGTGTGTGTGTGTGTGTGTGTGTGTGTGTGTGTGTGTGTGTGACGTGTGTGTGTGGGTGTCGTGTGTGTGTGTGTGTGTGTGTGTGTGTGTGTGTGTGTGTGTGTGTGTGTGTGTGTGTGTGTGTGTGTGTGTGTGTGTGTGTGTGTGTGTGTGTGTGTGTGTGTGTGTGTGTGTGTGTGTGTGAGAGAGAGAGAGAGAGAAAGAGAGGCAGAGCCTGCTGAGCCAGGTCTCTCATTATGTGGGATGTAATCTGAGCTTTTGGGGCCCGGCCCGGCCCTCCGACTGCGCTGAATGGGGGACGAGCACTGGCCCCCACTGTCTTTCCTGTGCTTTCACTCTGCTTAGCTAGGCAACTCTGATTATAAACCGAGGGGGTGGGGAGGACGTTTGGGGCGGGGGAGTGGTGGAGCTTGGGTGGATCAGGGGTGGTGAAGTTTAGGGCTGGTATCGGTTTGATGGTAAGCTTCCAGTTTGTGGGTTGTCTGGGTTGGTTTTGCTGAGCTGGATGGTTAAGGCCATGGAGTTTGCAATTTGTGATCTGATCTGTATGTGCAATAAAAAAAAACATTCAAGTATGAGATTGAAATTACATTCCCCTCTATAAATAATAAAGACATATAGAAATATAGAATATGCTAACATTTTCAGAGATGTCTGTAAATTGAGAAGCAAGATATCCAAATCTATCAGAATATTAAATTGAATCTACTAGAACATCAGTAAAACAAAGGCCTCTTTGATGATTTCACTCAATGTATTGAAGCTGTGTGATGAAACGTGATTATACCCCTAGCATACCTGTATCTGACAGTCAACCGCCTCCTACAATATTAGGGTTCAAGGGGGATAACGTTTTTATTTTTAATTATGACTACTACTGTTTGGTAATATGTCCCCTACTGATATCATATAGATTTTAAAGGCAATTCAATACAGGTGCTGTAATAATGGGACAAGATGTGTGTGTATGAATGTGAGTGTCCGTTTAAAGGTGTGATGCCTACCACAGCAGAGAAGCCCAGATAACCTTGGGTCACCTCAGACCAAATGACCGCTTATGCATAATAGAAATGATTAATATCCACCTTCAATATCTCTCACATACACACACACGCACACACGCACACACACACACACACACACACAGACACACACACACACACACACACACACACACACACACACACACACACACACACACACACACACACACACACACACACACACACACACACACACACACACACACACACACACACACACACACACACACACACGCTGTAAATATGCGTGTGTTCTTCGGGTGACCACCTTGTCCCCTGGAGCTAATGAGGCCTGGCGACCAGTGTCTCGTGGCTAGATCTGTTCTTGATACCAGGGCATTAGCTAAGTACAGAATGCACACCATTAATTTGCCCTAGTAAGTATTCATCATAAAAATACACATTATACATCTGACCGCAGCCATTCTAACCACTGTTTACACACTGAAACACAGCCTGAGAAAGACCCAAGGCAAAAGCACACAATTTCCTGCAAATGTAAAAATAAAGAGCAGAAAAGTTTTGCTTAACAAATCCACTTAAATAGCTGGAAGGTAAAAAAAAAAACTCAAAAGGTGACCCTGTTTCTCTGGCAGAAATTGGTCTCTATTCAACGAGTTCAGGTGTAGGTTGTGTGAAATACGTGTGTGTCTTTGTGTAAAAGCGGGGCGGTGGTATACCCCACGGGAGCTCTCTGCCTACCTTCATGTGTTCCAGTGTTTACTTTCTACCAGTTGTAATTGGAGGAGTGACTCAGTCTGGTGTTCTCTGGGGAGCAAATTATTAATTTGTCGCCATTTCTGCCAGACTGCAGTTTCAGTATGAAAACAGAGGCTTAGAGATAGGAAAAAGTAATACAAAGTTCTTCAGTGTATTTTACATTTCTATGATTTCACATTTTTCATACTGATGGATCCCTGGTCTGGTCTTCTCCTGGGATGTATATGATGCGTTATGCTGTATGAAGGTTTCTATCAAATAAATATATCTCGTCCATCTTTTCTGTCTTGTTCCCTGCCTTTGTTCTGTATTCTACCTCTGTATTTGGAGTGAGGAGGGTGTTGGTTGGCAACGCACACTGCCTGTGAGTCAGCTGAATCGCTTACACTTGGCACAGCACGTCATTTGAGAGAGAGGGAGAGAGCGAGGCAGACGGCAAGAACACGGCGAGGCTCATGACAGAGGGTACAGAGTGAATAGTGACCGAGCGGGGGAGGTGTTGAAATATGTGTTCCCAAATTCTGATGGGTGTAGCTGTGAAGATTAATGTGGTAGCAGGTGCAATGGTAGTGAGTCACATACTACACTTACAAGAGAAACAAGGTTGTCGGGAGGCATTAAGGATAAGGGTGAAAATCGTATTTAGGTGTATGCTTTATCCTCATACTGCTGTTTACAAGACATGTAATCCAAAAACCTTGTTACAAACAAAGACATTTCCTAGTTAATGTTGCTAGTTATTCTGTGCACTGTGTAAGTAAAGAATAAGGCTAAAATTGTGCCTGTGTGACTGCTGGAAGCTTGTTGTCTAGAGGGAAAGTGTATAGGATTTTTGCACATCGCAAACAACTGAATATCCCTCCACAAACTTGCCGTAACAAGTAGATAACTGTTGTACCACCGTCTTCCAACCCTTTCAGGAAATTGCCTGGCTCAGATCCTTACCTTAGAAGCGACACAAATTGGGCAGCACCTGTCGTTACCCGCAGTTTTCAAAGCATGACAAATAACTACGGTGCCTTTTAGTAACCTCAAGGCCCTCCCTATAGAAACATGACGGTGCAACGTAGAGAACTCAGTGGACAGGAACCAATACATACTGTATACAAATCTTAAGGGCTCATTCTAAGGTAATGAACACCAAATTGCTTCAGATGATTATATACAATTACAAACATAATTATGCATATTATATTCAATGTATGCTTTTACTGTAGTTCATTTAACCAATACATACTGGTTCTTTAAGGTAGTGGTGAAACAATGCGATTGGATTAGGTTCACGCTTCTCAAAGGCCAAAGCACTCTACAATGGTAAAAAAAAGAACCGGTTGGAAAAGCACGACGTGACTGAACATCACTTTCCCACGTATACATAATAACACTGTCAAATCTTCTCTGTAGCTCCACAGTGTTAGTTTACACTGACACTTCTTTTACTTAGTTGTTATAATGGAAACTAAAAGGAAAGGCATATACTCATACACAAGTTTCTTTACCAATCCAAAAATAACACCCATACACACAAGCAGGGGCGCCTTAACGGTTTTACCTTTTGTGTGTTTGTGTGTGTGTGTTGTAGGAGGCTGATTATGTGCAACAGCCCACATCCAGACTTTAACGAACACAGTCTGCTTACATTGACCTTTGTTTTTCTCTCAAGCCTCAACCCAAAACTTAAGCTAACCACGAGTAGAGACGGTCAAACAAATTTGAGAATAGACACACAGCAAGAGCTTGAGAATGAGGAGACAGATCAAAAGCAAGAACAAATCAGACGGTTAACTAGAGAACACATTGTTTATGAGTGTTTGCTTTTTATGATTGTGTGTTTGTGGACTTTTGTGTGTTTAAGAGCATTCCTGTGTGTGTGAGTTTGTATGCGCCTTTTTCCACATTTCCACTGTCTGTTATAAAGCCTGTGAGGCCAGCGTTTCAGCCTCTCTGACAATACGATTGCTAAGTGATTTGTGTGTTACTATCTTTAGTGGAACATGCGCTCCACTGACCTATCAGTAACTGTAAAGGGAGACCTGAACTGGGGAGAGGAGATGAGCTGGGGGAGGTGGGTTGAGGTGGTGCTCCAGTGTGTATGTGTGTGTATGTGTGTCTTCAGGGTGTGTGGATGTTCTCAGATGAGCCGGACCTGCTTTTTTAAAGACATTGTTGTGCAATGCCTCATGAAATATGCTCCAAACATTGCTTTCTCAAAGATCACCAATAACCTCAGCATGGGCTTTAAAGACAGCTTTGGAAAGAATAGCACAGGTTACAACTCATTTAAGATGTTAAGCTGATAAACAGATACTTTCTTATTTTTAAATTCCCTAGACACTGGGAATTGTTAAAACTAGAGAACAGGAAATATGTAAAACGCTTTTAGCCAGGGCTCTATCAATCATTTATCTGGATCGATTCATGTCGATATAATGGTCAACAATCCAATATATTTATGCAGTCAAAACATCAATATATATATCCTCTTTAACACATTGTGCTGCCTAATTATACAAATAAACAGGTACTGATATGTAAAGCCGCTCCTCCCTCTTTTCCAACTGTGATCTGGTCTCAGGTTAAACGGGTCCTGCTCCCTCACATTAGGAACAGTGCTGTTGACTCATGTCCTTATTCTTAGCGCGCTGCATCAAATGTCCTCTTAGTTTGGCTGGTGCACTATCTATTTCAGTCCTATAAGGACAAACCTACGGTTAGTGGGAAGGCTGTGAGATAGAAGCAAAAGAGAATAAGGGCTAAACAACAGCCACATGGGGAAAACTGTTGTGGCTTTCACATGCTTTCACACTTTCAAACCAACCAACACCTCTGCTGATTGTATTTACTTTCACTGTTTATATGTAAAACACAAAAGGGATAAATAATTCAACTACATTTGGGAATTAACAAAGAAAGGGTTTGAATAAAGGATTTCTTTAGTTCACAATTACAAATAAAACAGGCTAGCTAGACGCTAAATGTGGCTCAGCTGACTCCAGCTCTCTGCTACACATATTAAAGGAACATGTTGGCTTTCTGGCTTAGAATTAAATGTGAAGATCAATACCAATCTTAAAGTGTATGCTAAATATAAAGCTACAGCTAGTTAGCTTAGCTCAACAAAGCGACAGGAAACAGTTGGCCTGGCCAAGTCCAAAGATGACAAAATCCACCTACCTGCACCTCTAAAGCTCACTATAAAACATGTGTTATCATATTGGTTTAATCTGTGCAACAATAGAAATGAAAAAAAACACATTTAAAAATGCATATGTTATCAATTAAAGCAGCTAGTGACATTGCTTTATTGTCAAATCTGAACAGACATTTCAAAACCAAATGTCTAAGAAAAAAGCAACTGCCTTTTGTTGGCAGAATCTGAACTCCCACCAGTGAAACCCCCCAAAGGATTGCTAGTCTAGAGCTTTAGCTACTTGGCTACATCTATTATCAAGATTTATACTCTCCGTCAAACTCTCCGACTCAATATAGACTCAAATCAATATCCTTTGTGAGTGAGGACCTGAGGCTCTCAAACATCATTACACTGAAGAGATCTGCATTTTTATCAGGAAGCTTCACATCGATAACATTTGGCTGGGGATTCCAATCTGATTACTTTTGAGGCTCGGGATAACTCAGCTGACATAATAAAACATTTTTTCCCTTTAGGTCACCTTCTGGTCTTCCAATCTCTATTTTATATCCATTCTGTTTCTCTACATACATCCCTGTTATCAATACCATGAAGAAATAATATGTCATTTCCCCTGTGCTAAACATATTTTGCCTGAATTCAGTGATCACATGGTTAAATTCCCAATAACATGACTATGGTTCAAGCCCTGCTGTGCTACGGCAGTGTGTCAACAGCTTC
>NC_136906.1:13319795-13499795 GCF_949606895.1 Notothenia rossii
CTGACATGTTTTATATAGGTATGGCCCTACAATATATTATTCAAATATAGCATGATAGGTCCACTTTAATACAAAGGACTTCTTATGGAACCGTTTTATTGTTCACAAATTTCACACATTCTTAGTAGTTATTTGGAAAGAAAAACAGAATATAAGAGTATTATAAACTTCAAAAAAAGCAATATCCAAACTTTCTTCAGATGACAATAGTATTATATTAAATGTAACTCCAATGAGTTTACAAATGAAGATCCCTTTACCAGTCACGGGGGAGTTTTGCATATCAGTTTTCAGTGATTCTTTAAATGTGTGTCTGGGTGATATGGGAACCAATGGAGAACGGGTCGTCAAAATCAAAAGGTTTTGATATGTTAACCTCAGAAATGTAATCTATAAATTCTTCTCTGGTCCCACACACACAAAGTACATACACAAGCAAATGGCATATAATCAGTGTCTGCAGTTTCCTGTGGAAGGGAAGGCAGAGTCAAAATGATGATCTTTATGTTGTGGTTCACTGAAAGCCTGTGGTCTCATTGTAAGTCTGTATACGTTTCTATTTTGTGAGTGTGAGTGTGTGTGCGTCAGAATGTACCCAGCCATTACCATGTCTATTGTGTGCTGCTGTCAAGCCACCATGAATACGACTGGAGCTTCAATTGCAGGGTGGAAGGAAGAACCCAACATCTTCTGGCTTAGGGACAACATTACATTTTCAATCTCTGGCTTGACAACAGCATTTACATTCTCAAGTCCAGTCTGAAAGAGAGATTTCAAAAAAAAATAACGTGATGTTTCATTACAGCTTCTAAACTGATTTATTTGACCAATCTTGCTTTATGAAAGCACACTTGTATGCAATGTCCAGGCCACACATAATATAACATTTGTATAAATGTAATGCCTGCAAAAGCTAAATTAAAGCCACCCCCCTCAAAATTCAGTGGTCAAGGGACCTACTACCTATTCGTTTCTGGGTCCAAACCTATATTATAGGTTTCTACTAGAACATGTTTACAAACTTAAAGGTTCAGAAAACACATATATCTTCATACTGTCTGTAGGAATATACTTATATTTTCCCTTGGTATGAAACAATACGTTTTCATGGCTGTGTCTTTAAGCCTGGGTCACTAAAGAAGTGTTGGACATACTCAGCTAAGGGAAGGTATTTAATGAACTTGCGTGCGACATATAGGAAGTGGAGCCAAATCCATTGGCCCGCAGAATCATGTTTTCTGACTGGGGCAGCCCACAAAAGTAAACTAGGCTTTCTTATTTCACAGCTTGTGGGTTGGTGGACACTCCAGATACCCAGATGTATGAGTTTCAAAACGGAACAAGTGAGTGTTTCCTGAGAAGGCCCCTTTAAACTAACTCCAAACTAAAGTGGAGGCTCACTGAAATGCCGTTTCATCTTAGTGTTCATGTCATGCAGCAATCAGCATGGCTTTTTGAAAATTACTCATTGACAATGTCATCCTAGTCACCTAGATAACCACTGTGATCATAGCTGTCACCTGCACCATCATCATCGTTATCACTGTCATTGTCGTCATCTGCATATTTCAAAAAACACACAATCGTTCTACTTAATCTGCTTTTCAAATGTTCCTCTCTGCACTCTCTCCTTCTTCCCTCCTCTGTTTCTTACCTGTAGCACAGACCCCTGCAGGGTTATGCTAATGAAACCTTTTTTCCTCAGACAGCCCAGCCATTGACTTCAATAAAGGCTGCCTCCCGCTGGGGACTTAGCCAGCTCACTGCTGACTCTGACTCCACAACCTGCAACATGGTATTACAGCGCTGAGCCTTCAAATGTCAGCCCACACATATATACCTGTATGCCTGTGGAGGACAATTATTTCTCTGAATCATTTCAGGATATGTTTGAGAGTTGTGTATTAGGCAGAGGGGCGGACTATACAAATTACATAGTCAGGGTTCCTAAGAGTTTGTGTTTTGTGCAAAAAGCAGATTGATAGTTAGTAGAAACCCACAACTTAAATGATTAAGATTTAGATTAAATCATGTAAATAAAAGAAAGGATTTTATTAAGAATGTTATTATTTGCCTAATTATAAAATAATGGTAAAATCCATCACATAATTCACTTAAAATGTTCACCATGATGTGTTAAAACGTCCTTCTTTAGGGGTGAGTTTGGGACAGGGAAGATTACTAGAACTATACACCTTTGAGTTAACCTTATTTTCTATTAACAAACCTAATAATAAAATAAATAATACATCGATGTGCCATCTCGTTGGTGAATTTGATTGTCTTGGTTTCTTCCTTAGTCCTTACTAAAAAAAAATTTTTTTTAAATCTTAAAAAAGTGTTTAGGAAAGGAAATCGGACTATTTGACTGCCGGGCTTTCGATGCAAGATGCCTGCACCTTACAGTTAAACAAAACGAGTACATTAATGTTTTTCTTGCATGATTATAGCTGCTCATCATTTAGTGCACATGTGATGCATCTTCTTCGTCTGTATCTGATATAAGTCTCTCTTTCTCCGGCCTCCCGCTGCGTTGCCCATCACTCTTTAATATTTCAGCCCTTTCCTATATCTCTCCCTCGGTTCCCTCGTTTCCCCATCCATCCATGTCCCTGCTAACCTCTCCATCACGTCACCACTCTATTCTTTCCTCCCTACCTCTAACTTTCCATCTCTCTTTCTCTCCATCTGCTTTCCCGTCCCCCCCCCTCCCATCCTTCTCAGCTAGCTGGCCGAGCTGCTGACGTTTGCAGAACCTTTGGAGCGCTGCCAAGTACTGCCTTAAATCACACCAATTCCTAATGAAAAGCACACAGGCACATCGCACATATGTGAGCCGAGGAGTGTGTCAGGCATGTGTAGGCCCTCACACACACACACATAAATAACATACACCAGGATTCCTCATAAGAACACATGCATTATATAAAAATGCCTTTCGCAAACTTTGTGTGATAGTAAATGCCAATATGAGTAAATACAAAAAAGAAAAGGAAGGAAGTCACACTGCATGTCAGACAGTTTAATGCTTGATATTTGACGATGCTCCTTGTTAGAAGCTGGAATATCTTTCTTTGCTGAGCAAACAGTGAAATATGGCCTATTTTAACGTGTCTTCTGTGGCAAGAGAATTTCAATAAAGCAACGTTTACCCTCTCAAGTAAACATATCTCTTGTGGTTATTTTAGGTTTTTCATTTTCCATCAAAAAAGCTCTTTGCTTGGAACATCTGATTACACAAAATACATTTTCTGAGGATGTTCTCAAATGTATAGGAAATCTCTGGGTGCATTTCTGTCTCCAAATATCGACAGCATGCCAAGACAACATTGTTTACTAAAAGAGCCTCACACTGGAGGGATTCATCTCACCTACTGCTTTTTTATAGAAGCTGGAAACTGTCCAGTTTGTCGGCGCTTGATTCAATACGGCACACATAACAAAGCCCGTCTGTTCCATTTTCCATCGGACATCCCCTCCCCTGAGCCCATAAATCTTTGTTACCTGACCCATATCTTCACATTACAGGACTTGGTCAGAGTGTAATAATTAAAAAAAAGTGTTTTTCGTGAGACCGAAAGATCCCATTTTAGTGACACCGGTCGACATGACCTAGCAGAACCCCTCTGCAGCTTCTCCACTTCCATGTCCTCCTTCTTCTCCTCATTTGGATGCAGCTGGCCGGCAGAAAACTCACAACCCTGCCAGTAATCCTCTGCGATGGCTGACAGCAGAGCACACACTCCATCACATGAGGGGATTGACGTTTTATAGGTCTACTGTGGACTGCTATCAGCCTAAGGGAGGGAGAGGCATGAGCGAGGGGCGAAGTATAAATCAGGACTGAAATGCGGCTTCTGTAAAACTCCACAGCACCCTACACAAGAGTGTGTTTAGGTCTTCTCACTGAACACTTGTTCTGTTAATAGCACTGCATTGTGAAGTGCAGCCTTAGGTTCAACTATTTTGATTTGAGTGTAAATCACCAGATAACTGAACTTGTTTTCCTTAACCTCTTTTTCCTCCCTAATCATGTAAAAGGTAAAACTGTCTTTGTTTCAGTCTTCTTCCAGCTGCTGGTGTAGCTCAGTTCAACTCCACGCCACGTTATGGGGGAGATAAAGAGTAACACATTACGACCCTCTAATTATTCCCAAAGAGCTCCGTTTGTACCCCTCTTTAGCACAGTTGTGCGTCAGCAAAGAAACAGCATGACAGCGAGTGCACTTTTTACAAGAGGGAACACGACAGCAGAACAACATACTGAAAGAGGTTGGAGGCAGACACAGCGAGGTTCTTTACTTGTGGTGATCAATGAAAAAAAGTAATGTGATTTGTGGTAGACTTAATTATAGTCTTCACCTGTATGCAGGTGTTAACATGTCTAAACAGTTGGAAGCAGAACAGTCAGACATTTAAGCTCAGGGCAAATTGTTGACTCACAAACCAACATTTATATCAACCATAATTATGTCATATCTGTGTTGAAAGATTAATGCTCGCTAAGCTGATTTGAAGGTGGTAGTTATTTCACCTTTAATGATTCACTCCATATCTCAATTCTGTCTGGTTAATACAAGCAATCTCTGTCATTTAAAAATCCAAAGTGTACTGGGGAGATGATGTATGAGAGATATTCAGTGAAATTATATTCTTATGATACAATTAAACTAGTGTCTGGTTCATCTCATTCCAAGAAAGCAGAACACATATATAAACTGTATCTGTTATTGTCTCCCAATGTTATTGTTGTTAAGTGATTGCAGAACTGTTATTTCCATCTCACGGTCAAGGCCTTGCTCCCTTCTTTGTCATTCACACGAAGCCTTAACAGAAACACAATGTACCAAACTGAGTTTGATAATTCATCAGTCCCTCCCAATTCATCACAAACGTTATCAAGTCTATCAACTGGGGAATAATGGCGGTGACTCTCACTTAACTTGTTGGTTTACTGATAGATAATACATTTCATTAGATAAGGTATATCAACAGAGCAGAGTGAGTCTAACAAACCAATCTATGAGGGCTGACGCTAACGATTGCTTTTATTATGGATTAATCTGCCAAATATTTTCTAGAATAACTGTTTGAACTATAAAATGTCCCTCCCAGTTTCTTAAAGTCCATGTTTTGTCGGACCGAAACTCAACGTTCCTCTGTTTAATGTGATAGAAAGCATGTTTGAGAAGCTAGAAACCTTTTCTGCAGAAAACATGACTTTAACCGATCGACATATCAGTTGATTGACTAACTGTTGCAGCTCTGTAATCGATATGTTGGGAAATGAATAATGTGTTATGTCACAGAAAACAACAGTCTGTTGCAATTGATATTGAGTTGTTCCAACTTATTAACTTAGTTTGAGAGGGGGATTCTTCTTTTCTTTCTTTCGCATTGTTGCTGTCTCCCTGTCTACCTATTTGTGTGTCTAACTCTGTAATGTTGGTCTGTGTAGTTTTGTGTTTACACGCCACCGCTGCTCAGTGGGCTTTTTTCTACAAATCGTTGACCACGCAGTTGACTCAGACACCACTGTGTGCTGGGCTCAGGCCATGTGTTTGTGCTGAGAGACAGAGGGGGAGAGAGATAGGGGGAGAAGGCGAGAGAGAGAGAGATTCAGTCTTAATTCTCTGTCTATCTAACCTTGCACTTACGTCCTTATGCAACGCCACCCACTGAGGATCCATTAGCACCTCCCACACAAACAAACATATAATCTGCCTACACACAATGAGTAGCCTTAAGCATATTTGTTCTGTGTGGGAGCGAAGTGACATCATTAAGTCCACCTGTGTGCGTGTACAAAACAAACATTACAACATAAATACAGATCCAGGCATGGCAATCTATGCTAATTAGCACTAGTTTTCTATGTCCCAAATGACTTTACTAATCGCCACACTTTTAGAGAGGGAATACGAGTCTAATGCAATAATTCCTTTAATGTGAACCATTATTGATGCTTTTGTGTATTGTTGTTCTAAATGCAAACATAAAATATTTTGGCTACACACAATACTTAATGTCCGTACACTACATATGAAAGTATTCCCAGGAGCCGATTAGCTTAGCGTAAAGACTGGAAATAGCCATGTTCTGTCCAAAGGTCACAAAATCCACCTTCCGTCACCTCTGAAGTTTAAAACATCTAATATACAAATCTCCTTTTTACCTGTGTAGTAAACTCTGTTAACTGGCCAATGGCTGTAGCCTCATATGTGCCTTGAATGACCTTACCGTGTCATTAAGAAAACAATGAAGATATTTCCAAAACAAGTATAACAATTTCTGTATCGTGAGCAGAAAAGTACGCAACCTGCAGTACATGAAGGTGGGATTTATTTTAGGGTGGTTGCATTAGTTTTAGCTAGATGATCATAGTGAACACTTATAAGGCCTTATCTGCAACCTGTGCTTCCACAACAAAGTATATTGTTAGTGTTTTAAATGTAACTGGAAATATGTAAAACAGATCTGTGAGAGTATAACAAGAAAGTTCTCTAAACATTACATGATGTGTATGTTGTAATGTTTCAAATGGAAAAAAACAAGCGATAATCTTTAGGCTCCATAATTAGCGCTATAAATATGCACAAAGCACCTCGGGCACAAAGGGACAATCTATAATACTGAACCATGTGATGACAAACAAACCACACATTCACACATTTCTCCTTCAAAGCGCCCAGCATAAGGACACGACTGTAGCTGTATTACGTATCGGAACAAGTGTTCTGTAATGTAATGTGTTACGGTACGTCCACACAGCAGCTTTGAAAACATCTTAAAAATCTTGGAGCTGGGTGTGTAGCCTGGGGATTTTTTGCGAGCAACGCGACCAACAACCAATCACATGAATCTCCCGCCCCCGACATACAAAGCAAAAAAACCCGGGGATTTTATGCGAGCAATATATATAAACTCCCCAAACAGGCGAAAACCTAGATTTTTCTGAAGCACTCCTTCGTGCATCAGTCCATCCTCACAGTAAATACAGAGCTAAATCCCAGATCAAATACACGCTGAAGGCTCTTTGAGCAGCTTTTCTCTCACTGATTGTGCTGTTATGTTAAATGTTTGTTGTTTGTGTTTCATGTATTGTGTCTGGATACTTGTCTGTTGATGTTGGACATGGAGCTGCTGTGACGCAAGTCAAATTTCAGACTTGATCTGACAAATAAAGTCGTATCGTCTCTGCCACCTCCCTCCATGCCTGGTTCCTCCGGTTTGTATACACAAGTTATTGAGCCGTTTCCGCTCTACATCCTGAACTCCTCCCTTCGATGCAATGCACTTCCGTTTTGGCGGACTGGGTTTGTTTTGCTAGCTAGCTCCGTTGTGCCGACAAAGCACTGATATCGCAGAGACAAAGAGGATATAACAATTACAACATGAAGAAAAGTGGTTCGGGAACTACGTGTGCGGTAGTTGGTTGCAATCACTCGAGAAAGCACCTGAACGAGTGGTTAGATAGAGAGTGCTACGACCACAAACCAGCACCCAGCCATGTTGTTCATTAAATACAGATAAACACAACAAATACTGCATGCATTGTATTTTTTAATATTATATATGAATATTTTCATAGTGATGTAATTGTGTGGGCTGCTTTTATATTTTAATTTGTAATACCTGTTAGGATTAAACATGTGATCTTTCTTGTTGAAGCCATTTCTTTAGTTTCCTCTCAACAATTAATTAATTCAGTGTTATTTATGTACAGTATGAGCTTAATATGAATGATGAACTGTGTTAAAAGAAATTGTAGCACTCTAAGGAACATATGAAATGCAATAATGCAATAACAGTGCAATAATGAAATTAAATTACATCAAACTTTATTTTCACTCAAACAGTACAGGCACATATGATATATTGCACAGCATAAAGAGATCATGTAAATTGTGCATTATGTAAACAACAGACAACTGTTGGCTCCTGTGGGCATGACCTAAATAAGGCAGTTTATTTTGGTTTTATGCTGGGCCACGTCGTCATGTTATCCTCCCAGTTTTGCACTGAATTCGGGTGGGGGAGAGTAACGCCATCTCCAGTCAAAGAAGTAGAATCGTGTTCCCAAGCTAGCATCACTGTTAGCATCGAAATCGCTGTGTTTACACCAGTGCCCGTCTGACTGTTTACATCGGTTTACACCGACAGACGCTGTGCAAAAGACTTCCGGCGGAAATGAAGTGCATTTGTGTAGTGTCATGGCGCTACCCGTGTTTTGGCGCGTAAACTTGTCTATCCCGGTAAATAGTTCTGGTCGTAAAGAAGCGGGTGATTTGCTACCGTAATTTCTCGTTTTGGAAT
This sequence comes from Notothenia rossii, assembly GCF_949606895.1. NCBI lineage: Eukaryota > Metazoa > Chordata > Actinopteri > Perciformes > Nototheniidae > Notothenia > Notothenia rossii. Next base: position 13,328,112 of record NC_136906.1, read on the forward strand.
ATGAGGAAATGAACTGCGGTCTGGCTCTCCCAGTTTGCACGCGGTTATATTGGCTAGCGCTTGTACTGTCAGATTTGCATAAACGGGATTTGATTGGCTGACGCTTCCAGCTCAGCTTCAAAAGTTGAATATTTCTGAACTTTTGAATCCTGAAAATCCTGGAAATGCTTCCCCACAATGCAGTTCGGCGAAAAGCGAGGCAACGTGACGTCATCCCCATTCAAAGTCAATGGGCAGAGAAGCGTTGGAAGATTTTTTTAAAGCTGCTGTGTGGACGTACCGTTACTGAGCCCTTTTTTGTCACAATGCTGCTGTTGCTCTGAGAGTATTATGTTAATCGGATCATAGAGATTGGTGAAAGTGCTGATATGTGTGGGAGAAAGACCCTGCAGTACAATGCCCCATGACCGAGTGCAACACAGTAATAGATACATATGACAACTATCAGAAACCTACCCTCATGATAAAAACTCTGTGTTTGTTAAAGTGCAAATGTTGGTTGATGTTTGCGATGAGGTGAAGAGCAACTGCTTCTCGCTGAGTTCCCGTTCTCATTTGCATCTGTGGTTATTGCCACGAGCATACTGTAGGAATGTGCATTACAAGTCACCCACGCAGAGTGATTTATGTAGCCATTATTTCAGATGCGTCCTCAGCCCAAACTGGATTCCACAGCAAGTTAAAAGCGTCAAACTCCTTCACTCTATTTATTTGTGCCGTACAAGATTTTAGAACGTGACAGATGATGAAGCCCTTGTAAATATCCCTGGATGATACCTGACAGTTTGTGTTTCACAATCTTGCATGTCTCGCACACAACAACGCAAAGCAATTAATCCTTCGCCGCTAGGGAACTGATTAAAGGACTGGGAAGAGGAGCGGGAAAATAAATAATAATGTAACGATATGTTTGGAGCAATTACAGACATCTGTCTTCTTTTAATTATTCTGCTTTAATATGTTTACCACAAACAACTTGTCTTCAGCTCCCAATTTCATTTCAACACCAGGGACATTTGGGCTTGGTAATTGGAAATATATTGCATTTAATCTTGAAAAGCAACCCATAGGACAAAAGAAAAAAATACAATGTATTCACTATATTCAGTTTAAAATAAACTGTCACGATCTCTCTGTGTTGTGTTTTGTCTTGTCTTTTTCTGTCTTTGGTTTCCTGTTTTATTTTGAAAAGGTTCGCCTCCTGTTTTGCCTGTTGCTTTCTGTCTGTTTTCCCTCCCTGATTACCCGATTGTGTTCACCTGGTGCCCCTGTGTTTTCTCCTCACCTGTCTCTTGTTTGTTTGATTAGTCATGTGTGCATTTAGGTTCTGTGTTTTCTGCTAGTCTTTGTTAGTTCCTTGCTGTAGTTTGACGTTGTTCAATGGGAAGAGTTCTGTCTTGAAACCTTGAAATAAAGGTATTTTCTGTTCATCTGCATTTGGGTCCTGCTTGCCTCTCTCAACCCTGACAGAAACCCAGTATGTCAGGATTGTGCATTGTGGATTTATTATAAATACCTCTTGATATGTCACTTAAAAAGTGATTTTCTGAATCCTGATCCACCAATAATGAGATATAAATGCTCCCTGCTGCTAATGGTCAACCCACCAAAATAGTGTGGAATCTCTATCATAACCACTAAGCCTGGCTTCATTAGAGTCTCTCTGTGCACTGCTGTTGGTTGACAGGTGTGTGGTAAATTCCCCAGATCATTGCACACACTGGGCCATATTTCTGTGAGGACATCTGAGTGAATACAATGGATTATTTTGTTCTGACTCAAGTTGTACAGCAGATGTTATATCACCTCACATGCAGATCAAGTTCTGGTAATTCCATCATCCCAGAGAGCCTAAAATAAAAAGGAAAATCAAGGGACAACAATATATCAGAAACTCTGAAGCCAGCTGAGGTTGAGGTTAAAGTGCTAAGCAGTGCAAACACCTGAGCCTTGGGAAGTAACACTCTTAGGGGAAAATAGGCAATGTAAATTAGATTGACACATGAGCATTAACTGTTGTGTAAATACATCTAAAAAGGGACTGTTTCATGTATAGCCGCCCAAGCAGGAGAATCAAGTTAACACTGAACTTCTTCTATCAGGAGGATTAATGATATTTCTCTAATACAGCTATCCTCATTTTAAAGTTGGACTTCTATTACTTTCAGAAAACTATGAAGAAAGACACTTTTTGACCTCTTAAAAGGGACGTGTTGAATTCCCAATTGGTCAAATGCACCGTTGGATTGTTGGAAACTGGCTCCTTTGCAAAAGCAGCGATAATACTTCTGAAAAACACAACCAGATCACTTTGCTTTCCTCAGAGCCTAGCAAATACCTTTATAATTACAGCAAATAACACAACAGGTCTCACTGCATTTTGTGTTTTATAGTTGTTCCTCCATCCCCCATTTCCATTCTTAGGGATTACATGTGCCAATACCTCACAGTGATACTTAGGGGAGGTACTGGTAGAAACAAAAAGTGCAATCTTCTTCCTGTTTTTGTTGCACAATGGATCTAACCTGCAGATGGGCTCATCCTACTACTGTATAGTCATTACATTGTCAATATTTACTTCCAAATAATCAGTTAAAGTAAAAATACGGCTATTGGTACTTAAAGCAGTCATGTGAGTGCATGTCAGAGAAAGTGAAAGTGTGTTCAGGCCTGCACGTGAGTCCCAGGCCGCCTTATTAGAAGAATCCTTGAAATTCCAGAGTTCTGAGTCTGTCGAGGCTGCTCCAGCTGTTCAGACATTTTCTGGTTGAGTCCAAACAGGTTCACGTGGAAAGGCCTGATAATCTCAACTCGCAAATCAATTGTCAGCAAGTGTCGAGAAGCCATTACATTCCTGAGTAATTACTTACAGTCAAAAGTGACATTTTGCCACTCTAATTATGATTAAATAGGTTTGGAAGATAGTCCCTTTCCTCTCCTGTGCAGCTTTAAACACACACACCCTGTTTTTCTCTGGAGCTAACCTAATTCTAGCATTTCTCAAGGGCACAAAACCATCATAGTAGTGTTCATTCACGTACTGCCCTTCAGCACTGCCAGTAAACGCTACAGAGATGGCTTTATCTCGGCATGTTTTGACTTCCTGTCCCACTGATCCATATGAGGGCGAGCTGTGCTTGCCAACAATCCCATCCTCACACATTTAGACACACAGGGGGAAAAAGAGCTTCCTTTGAGAGTCTGAGAATACATTAACGGTGTTTACAAAATATGTTAGTCCTGCACAGACAGCTACGGAAATAAAAAGAACAAAGTCTTGTGCCTTACATGTCAGAAGCTGCATGGCCAGTCGTCACCAGGCTTTCTTTAATGTGTGGAAATATTATTCATGAAAGTGTTCAAAGCATTCTGAGGCATAAAACAGGTAAATCCACACTGACGCTAAGTAGACAGAAAACGTGTTTAGAAAGCAATAGCTCTTTTTTTCCTCAGCAACAGAGGAGACTGTTGTGACGTGTGAGAGAGATAATATGGATTAAGTGGTTGTGAGAGAGAGTTTCAAACGAATATGTTCTTTGGTTGGACTTCCTGTTTTTTGTTTTGTTGTATTCTTCTCCACTCCCAGCATGCCTTTCTCTCCCTCTTGGTTACAAATCTTCTGGGCAGATAAACCAAAAGATTCCTTTGTTGCTATAACGTCCTCCTTCTCACTCGAACGCACACATAATACACCCCAGAAAATGATGAATAGCAGGTGTCCATCCCCCATACCTCAAACCTTCCCCTCCCTTCGACTCCCCCACCATCACCAGCAGTGCCACAGATCTACAGATTGCACAGCGCTGATTAATCTCACCCTTGACAAGCTTAGTCTGATTCATGTTGCTTGGACACTGCCCAAAGCAGTCTAATTCTTCACAAATGCTGAGCCAAGCTGTGTGGTACAGTGTTGCAGACAGTATTTTACATTTTTGAAGAGCTTTTGTGACTTTTGTAATTTTGGAATCATCAAAGTCTCCAGCTACTCCTATGTTCTGCAAGGTACAAAATGATGCTTTTGGTCAATGGGGTCTGGTGGCTTTGGCAAACGCAGAGATAATGACTTCCGTCGGAAAGGGCTCTCTGACAGCAACGTCAAGTCGTCAAAATATAGGTATATTGGTATCCTATGTATACACAGTATGTCTGCTCCTTTTAGTATAAGCCTATAGTCCTGCTACTGCAGTATTTTTGACTTTTTAAAAAACATTTTAATTATCCAGAATATTCTACATTGTATATATTTTATATAATATTTTTCATTTTCATTTCAATTGTTAATTTATTTCACTTTTTAGGTATTTGTATTTCAATGTCTAAACCCACTGCTGCTTCTGTAACGAAATCATTTCCCAAATCGGGATAAATAAAAGTGTATATCTATCTATCTATATCGCATACACTTAAAGTGATAATGACTTTTTAAGTTTCCCCTTCTTTAGGAGGCTAAACTAAGTTTTGCTGCTGCTTTTATTCACAGCAGTACATAAAGTAGTTTCCATAGTTACACTCCTGTCTCCAAACAGGGCGCCTCCAACTGCCATCTACTGAAAGTAACACACAAACAATGGATGAGCACCTCATTCACACCCACTTAAAAACACCCTAACTCTCCCTCTATTTCATGGGAGGCTATTTTCAGATAGTATATTTATTATTTTCAATGGCGAAAAATGTCTAGGCCACAACTGCTGATTTCACTTGTTTTTCTGAATGTAAAACACATCATGTTGTGTCTTGCTAGAACATAACTATCTTATCGGTTCACAAAAGCAGTAAAGACATGTGACCATGAGTCAATCTAAACAATCAGTTGTGAGAGAAACCTCTATTTCTACCTGATAAGGCAGAACACGTGTAGCTGTAAGTATCAACAACAGCAGACGGCCACAGTTGATCTGCATGTTGACTCGGATTACACAGGGCTATGTTGTTGCAAATATGACTGCTTAGATCTCTTTTCCCACCCTTTAGCTGCAAAGTGACCCATGGCAGGTATGGGAGTGCCGTGATAGGCCGCACTGGAAGCCAAAGTACGTCAGGCGGAGAGGTGTGGTGATGGAGGGGACGTGGAGGACTTTGTGTTTGTTTGTGGTTTCCTTCTGCAGATAAGAGCAGCTGCACTTTAAAGGGCTGGGCACTTGAGTGTGTGCCAGGGATATCTACAGTGTGCAAACTGGACAACTCCCACGATGCATCAGTGTTTTTGTGTATACACAGGAGCGCAATTGCCTACTTAGATAGACCAGACATGCAATGTATCGAACAAGACACACATTTGACCAGATACCATGAACAAAATCACGTTTTCTTAATACTCTATAATACCACAATACTATTTTTAAACAGTTACATTGTACATATTTTATAATATATTTTGTAACCGACGAAGACACCTAAGTAAATTCCTTGAGAGTGACAATCTACTTGACCATAACCCTGATTTTGACTTGAACCTTCCTAGCTGTGTTTGAGTGAGCAGACGCCAGCCGGCAGCTGCAGGGTGTATTAGTACAGCATTTATTTGAGTGACTGTAAACTGTGTCCTGTCTGCCTACCAGCAACAGCTTGTGTGCCACAAATGGCAGTGTGAGCAACTGTTTACAGCAACTGTATCCGTACCCTTGGTACTCACTTAAGCTTCGACTGTTAGACCAGTCAACACATGTTATATCCCAACTTATTAACAGCGGTGAAATAAGTATTCATATCTTTCACATCCTAACAGAAGCAATGCAACAGTGTTAAAGTGCCACATTCAATCTACTACTAAATGACAAGTAATAGAGTAGCAAACAAAGTACAGAATGGCACATCTCACATTTATAAGTATTTTTATCACTGTATTGTAGTTATTGATGCATTCATGTGTTAATCACTTTAATGATTCAGCTGGTAAAGGTGGGGCTAGTTTTAATGACTTATATACTACAAATTGCCTAAACTTACATCATCATTTATATGTTGATTTACATGTTGTATTGATAATGTCAATCTGCAAGAAATGTAGTGGAGTATAAGTAGAAAATACTGTAAATACTCAAACAAGTAATTAGAATTTCTACTTAAGTTCTTTCAGTAAAGGTAGTTCATTTCCTCTACTGCTGAATAGTGTAAGAAGTCTAATTCCTCGTACTTGTTGCACACCTCTCAAACAAAGTTGTATATGTGTTTTGTAAAAAAACAAAGCAACAAATCGAAGAATGATGGATAGTTATTTGAGGGGGTTTTGAACCTGTTTACGGTCCTCTGTGAGATAGAGATAACATGTGGTGAAGTCATGTTCAGAGGAAAGCAAACTTCCCTCCAGCTTATCGTCGCTCAATCATCTGCAGTGTGTTTCCAGAAATAACCAGGGTGAGGGGTTGGACTAAGGCGAGGGACTGAAAGGCCATTAACTGTTTTTTTTTTCTTCTGCTGAGGAGGGTGACATTACCATAAGGTCTTGTCGGCCACAAGCTGAGCTGAGCTCCACCTGTTTCTATGACGAGCTCAGGGGGGGGGGGGGGGGGGGTCTGAGGGGGCCGAGGGCGCGCTTGGCACCGGATTAGCATCAATAGTGGCGCTGGCAATGTTTCACTCTCACTCCTTCTCTCTCCCAGGCTCAGAGCTCCATCCCCTCTCTTTTCATCAAGCTTCTGTCTCTCTGTGCTATTCTGATCCCACTCTCAGCCTGGTCTTACTTGGATATTCTTCTCACTGGTATTCTTAGTACAATACTTTTATGGCATTCACATCCTCCATGTAACACTTCCTCACTCTCTCTTTTGTCTGTGCCTCCCTTTAGAGCTGTCCTGGACTATAGAAAACCTTCTTTTGGGATTGGTTGATTTAAATCGACAAATCTGTTTATCTACAAATAGTTATACAAAAACGATGTGATGTCCACCTGGGAAAGAGCATAAAGAAACGACTAATTAAAAATCTTATTTGATTATGACTTAAACAACCAACTAGTCTTATTTGCTGTTAAAACTTTCATATTTAAAATGTTAGTATGGTAACCTTTGTTGCTGTAATGTACTCAGAAAGACCCTATGCCTTTTTCACAAACAGAAACATGGCTGTTATATTTATAGGGATCAAGGTTACATTATTATCATACAATTATTTCAACAAAAATAATCAGTAATCCTTAACAAACTGTATTCTAGATATAATATCCCTTAATATAAAAGCTTTTCTATTGCAGAAATAGTTTCACTTTTATATCAGGCATAGAAACATCAAGTGGAACGATAAGAACCTCATTTCAAGGTATAGAGATTGATAAACACCGATAGAGATGCCCTTTCATGGTGGCTCAAGGTTATACTACACGCTTATGTTCTTCTACAGCTACAGGACATCACTGGTCTCTAACTTATTGATTCTCGTCCTGTGTAGAATAACATAAACAGGTACAACACAGAGCTTAGGTTTATGAATCCCCTCGTCACAGTCCTGAGTTATGATGCTCAGAAGGACATCAACAAAAGGAGAAGCTGCAGATATATATATCAGGAATGTGAGACAAATAATAATAATCTATCAAAGGTAATTTCAGAACGACCTGTTCCACACCCTGGGGATTATACATACAGACAGTGTGACAGACCACGATAAACAAACAGTCCCACTCGACTATGAAACACTCACAGTGTCAGCAAGTGAGATTTACCCTCCCCCCCCCGCACACACACACTGGTTGAACTTTAAACGGCCTATCAAGCCCCAAGTGTATCTGAGGACCCGCGGACTGACAGGCGATGATGAGCCCGCCCCAGAGGGACCGCCATGTGCCAGCAGGGTCAGGGGGATGTTAGTCAGCCAGCGCTGGCATCAACAACCTCTTACCACCAGAACCAGCAGCAACCACTAACGTCTCAGCATCAAGAGAATCCATTTATACAGCGGTGAGGTTTTTGCTGTAATCGAACATTCAAAAAAAAATTGGGACCTTAACCCAACAACAACGCAAGTGTCACAAAATGCAAAGCTAGAGTTACTTTGTGTTTACAAGATGGAAACAGGCACTTTTTGAAATGTAGTTGATCTGAAATAAACAATTAATCTTTCAGTAGATGGCCTCTTGAGTTTGGGCCCAATTTCTCTTTTTCCAGCCACAGTATACTCCCCTTGTACATGCTTGGATCTCTTTTCATAAAAACCACTGCCAGTTATCCATTAACAGGCCACATCCTTGAGGACACTGGGTCAAATGTAACTGACCAGCTTAGCATTCAGACACACTCCCCCAGAACATGTTTTAGTACCGTTTTCCACCAGCATTGCATGATGTTTTTATTATTACAGTTAATAAGTGACTATGCTGAATCCCTGGAGGTGGAATACCATTTCTCCATCTGCCTGCTGTGTAGTTTGTGCTTTTCTAATGAGGGTTAGCCGCCTGTTCGCTAACAGCCTCGCCATACATAAGGGCTTTGCTTTTAGTTCAAGAGGTTATCAGGCTTGACACGATCACACTTCCACTATCCATATGTGTGATGATGACACTTGGCCGAAGGGCAACAGCGCCTGCATGGTGTGAACAAATGTGGCTGAGGTCACATGGTGAGGCTTGTGTACTAATATATGAAGTAACAGGCAGATGCCATGAATGTGTCATGGTATTTTACACAATAGTAAAATCATTCTTTCAACCTGACCTAATGTGAGCGAACTGTTTGCTGGGGCATACCAATGAGGCATTCAGTGACAGTCAGGACAACATGTTTTTTCCGCCCTCAGCATAGTATACGGCAGGGGTACTCAAATACAAATCTTAAAGGTCCAAAAAAAGTTTTTCAATAAGACAAAGGTCCGTTTATTACGGTCATTCAAACTTTAAAAAAATTATAACAAGATTCTTAACACGAGGTTGCAAAAACAAAAATAATCTGTATGCAGCATTTTCATTGTTATTGTGTCTGTGTTTGATCCCTCAGAGTCGCAGTGTAAGAGCTGCACAGTTATGAATAAAGGCAGCCGCACCCTCTTTCATTCAGCATTCCCATTATTGCTTTATAAATGTCTTGCCCCCTTGTGTGTCCACTGAGGTTCGTCAGGCCCAACACATCTTCAACAAACTTCCCCTTTGCCTCATCATAAAAACTCACAAAGACCAGCAACTGAGCATTGTCAGTGGTGTCAGTGGACTCATCCACCGCTAAGGAAATGCACTGTGCATTTTGTATTCCATCACAAAGCTGGTGAATCAAATCACCAGCCAGTGTTTCTGTTCTTCTGGTTGCTGTGGAATCTGAGAGGGGGATTTGCTTGACCTGTTATTTCCTCTTTTTGTTTGCCTTCAAACATGGTCTCTACTCTCCATCACTTCAGTCATGCATTCTTTTATACTTCAGTTATGATCCAGTGGAAAGTCCTTACCTACTGGCCTAGTTCAATCAAAGTGGTTACTTTTTTTTGGCTGGGCAGTGTAGTTTTAAACACCGTCTTATTTGACTTTCTCAGGACTTAAAACTGTTTTTTGGGGGCAGACCCCCACAAAGAAAAACATATATTTACACACGTAAGGTCATCATCTTAACAGTTTTGTATGCTCATCCGTGAGCAGAGCATCAAGTTGACATGTCTATTACAGCTGAATGCGGCGATTACCATCTTGTTCAGCAAAACGCCTCACAAACTGATTAAGATCAACAGCTTTAGTGCGTTTTGATTCAATGCTGAGTACAGCCAACCTGACAGTCTCTCATTGTAGACCTCAAATACCTCATTCCTTCAGTACTTGGGTCCGAATGCTTCTCGTTTTGCGCCGTACCGTTCTAATGAAATCGCCGCCTATCATATTTCCACGCTCGCGCCAGGGCCGGGGGAGGGGTTACAAGGCGTGCGTCTTGTGCTGCATTCACTTGTACTCGGACATTAGAGACTTTCTCTCATAAATGTCCGATGAGCCACAACTTTTCTTTCAAAACAAAGCTGCCAACTGGGGTGGCAGCTGGGGTGGCAAGGCCCCATGCCACCCCAGTAGGTGAAACTAGGCTACTAGCTACAGTACAGATGCAACTAGATGAGCTGTTAACTCTCGCTCTGACTTTTTAAAACACACGCATTTTTCCCACCCGCATTCCGCGAAGACCAGCCCTACTGTGCCTCTGATTCGCAGACTGTTGGTGGGGGGAAAAAACGCTGACGGGATGCTGAATGTGATTGGACCAATGCGTTGACAGACACACACAGACACACACAGACAGTGGAACAGTCGGACATGCAGAGCACTGTTTGTTGTTGGACATAGCGGAACATTTTGACTCGTTGCGTTGTGGCGATGTCTCGCAGATAACACATATGAAAAGTATAATTTGCTCAGAGTCCAGAGACAGTTGTGGTTCGGTCCGGATCCGGACCGGAGTCCGGACTTTGAGGATGCCTGGTATACGGGATATGTCCGGACATGTTAGGAAACCCTAAATGATTCCTTTAAAGTCAACCAGCTCCACCACAAAAATCAATGACAAAGGTGTAATTATTTTTCAAGCTTTTTAATACAAACTTAATAAACTATCAGTTCCTCTTAACATGTAAGACACTGACTCCAAATACTTTGTTATACCGTTTGTTTTATCAAGTATTGCACAATGTAGGTACAAAATTAATATACGATTACATTTTGTCCATAATATAGCAAAAATCTTTAAACTCTTAACAGAAAATACAACTCTTATGTTTTTCAAAAAAGCAAATATTCTTAAATCCCACCACTACGGAATATTCTGTACACAATCTTTAGAATAGTCAATGTGTTTCTTAAAGATGGATTCATTTTATAATTTCAATAAAAAAAGAAAACATAAAGTTGCTGCAGCCATCACAGATCACTGGAGTAGTAAAAAGATATAAATGCAATACCATGTCGTAGAAACAATAGATACTCTGATATTTTACAAACTCTGTACTAAATTAAATTATACAAATAGAAAAAAGACCAGGAAATCCCACTTATTTATGCCAATTTCTTGAAAAAATTGGCGTTGTCCAGTTATGTTTAAATACTGAAAGAGGCCATGACTTGTGGTGGTGTTTTTTTTTTGTCTTTTTTTATATCTTAAAACATTTCGTCACATAAAAAAAAATATTTTGTGCTTGGTTGGCAAATGAAATAACAATGATGCATGTTGAAGTTTTAGGTAACCAAGCTCGGACATCTTGTACTAAAGGTATAACTCAAGGGGGCAAAGTAATTCACCCTCGGGCTCATGCTCTTAGACTCCTACATAGATCTTACAGCTGACAAGTCACTTTTTCCTTTTATCCATGACATTCTCTTCATGTTTTGTTTTTTTCATAATGTGCATTTATGTTTGTTTCCTCCCCCCCCCAATCACATTATCTCTGGTCGTTTCTGTGTGAAGTAGTAGCTTAAGTAGTACCTTAACGTGTACTAGTTGGCCATAACTGGCTGGAATTGCTGGTTAGAATACTGCATGTTGTTTAAGCTGAAATTCAAGCCATCCATAAGGGACTTGTCGTTAAGGCCACCGTAGGCCGCAAACATGTCGAAGGCATTGCTGTACTGCAGCGGGCTGAGGCTAAGCGAGCTGTCCCCGGGGAACAGAGCGCTCTGGCTGCCCTGGCCCTGAAGGCTGGGGAACACAAACTCCTTGGCGTTGGGGGACAGGGCCGAGGGCTTCTGGTGCGGCTGCTGCTGCTGCTGCTGCTGCACCCCGAGGCCCAGCCCGTACAGAGAGTGCATGGAGGTGGAGATGGCTTTCTGTTTCAGGAGACTGTTCACATTCAGGCCCAGGTTGGTGGGAGAGGTACGTGCCACCTTGTTCCCTGCACTACTGCCGCCACCACTGCCGCCATTGTTGTTGTTGTTGTTGCGTCCGCTGCTCTTCATCTTAGTGGAGCCAAACTTGGTGGCGGCGAAGGTGGCTGTTGTGAAAGTTAAAGGCTGCGTGGAGCGGGGCATGAAGGTGGGGCTGACTGCCGCCGAGTGGCCGAAAGGAGGAGAGGGCGAGGTGGAGCCTGGAGAGGCGCTGCTCACAGGCTCACTGATGGGCATGAATACCTGCGCGTCAGGATTGAAACTGTTCTTGATCTCCTTGTCCAGATCAATCCCCCCATTTGTAGCTCCACTCTCGTTGGTGTCATCGACATACAGTACTTTGACGGGCCCCTTCTCTCCAATCTGATAGGACACCTCGAAGGGGTCAATCCAGACACTGAGGTCCTGAGGCAGGTTGTTGCGGACATCCTCGATGTCCAGCCCGCTCTCTTTGGCTGCCTTCTCCACCACAGGGTCCACCTTCTCCCCCACGTGGATACATCTGAATCCTGAGCCCTTGTATGGCTTGTCGGGGTACCAGTGTCCCTCATATTTCTGCTTCAGCTGCCTTTCCAGCTCCTCGCCGAAAATGTTAACCCGCCGCCTCGGCAGCTTGTTGTAAAGGTAGGAGATGATGAAGTTGAGAGCTACTTGGATTTCAAGCTGCATAGCTAACTGCCGAAGTTTACCAGGTGCGTGAAGATTGAGTGTTTCTGACCTTGAAAGTGTCCACTGGGGCTGCTTTGTTTATCCGTGGTTGGCAACACAGATGCTCTCCAGGCAGGATGGTCAAAGCAACCAGTAGATGTTGATAAAACAGGTTAAAAAAAAAAGTGCTGGTTTTGAAGTGAAGTGATGTCCTTCCACAGGGTGTGATTTAATAGTTTCCTGCAACAATAGAAAGAGAAAAAAACATTCTTAATTATTAGGTTCACACATTTTTACACAAAATCACAATTGAACTCAAAATATATGTTCAACACCATCATTTTAAAAAGCCAGATCAGGTCATGAAACCTTTTGGCTGATAGATAGACTTTATAAAAGGAGATGGTAAGATAGTGTCTTTTAATTATTAACTGCCTGTCTGTGGTACCAGTGCATGTAGCTGTTTTGACTGCTGTGAGCTCAAATATCATAAGTTGAATGTCGGAATTGTCAAACAAAGCAGAATTTCACAACACAGATAGGAGGAAATGTGCAGCTGTCGCAAAAATATCAAACAGAGAGCCCACTGATCTGTGTTCAACCTATATTTCTTGCTAATGTGGCAAACTGGGTTCACGTAAATGTCGAAATGTAGGTATTGAGAACGTTAACCTCGCACTAATACTCGAGAATCCTGTTACATAATAGGATACTGGATAGCCTCTATTCAGCAGGAGACAGGGAAACTAATGCGGGTTTGTTGCATTTAATCAAAGGAAAAGGTCAACTCAACTGAGGAAATGCATGGTAAATACTGATAACTTGAGGATGAATTAGCTATTAAATGGTTAAAGTGTTTTTTAAGGGGTAACATCGTGTCACTGGGGCTTGTTTTTTCGTATAGGAGCGTTTGTCACAATACAAACAGTTTTGAAATAAGATTTAACGGTCTGTGGCTACACCCGTATGTTTAGCAATTTTGCACACGAAATACTTAAGAGTTACAACATCACATTGGACAATAACATGTTAATGTCAGAAACTATAAAACCAAATTAAATGACATATTCTGTGCTCTATTAGTCGTTGCAACGGAAAAGAGCTCAGTAGAGGAAAGCAGAGTGTATGTGTCAAGGATATTTAAATACATACAAGTTGATTCATTTATAAAAAAATAAAGGAAATAAATACTGCACAGGGATAACGTTATAACTGCTACATGTATGCCTTCCTTCAACTGTCTGCACTCAAAAACAGCCTAGAGGAGATTCCTCACTGTTGCGAAATGGCTACAGGTCTTGATCCGTCTTATCAGTTTAGTTTAGCTTAAGATGAACACTGTTGCAATATCACAAAATATGCAAAACTATAATGATAGCTCACTCACTGCTGCCTTTAAGCCTAACACCCATGAAAATGCAAATACAATGACGTACAATATGGTAGGCTGGAGTGTAAATTAACGTGCACTTTAAGAGAGTGTCTGGGAGATAAACATGTTGTATTTTTTATCTTCGGTATTACAAAAAGAACATTAAATTGTCACGCGCACACACAATACTTACACACCTCCCCTCCCTAACTTCGTGTACTGACGCAGCAAATCAGCTTAATAAATATGGGTACAGCTTGAGTACGACAGCAAGCAAAATAAAGACAGTCATATCAAAGAATGCATCACGTAACAGAAGGAAGTCAGCTGGAAATACTTACTTTTTTATAAAAAAAATGAAGATTCTCAGTAGTTCTGAAGTACCGTTAGTTAGTGCAAATAGAAAAAAAAAGTATAAATACTTTCTTCACATAGAATATATTATCAACGTTACAAAAAAGTAGTCCAGTACATGTACATTTCGAAGGTTTGGCGTATGCTTCGGTTTCTGTTTTTAAGGTTATTTTGAATTTTTTTTCTTTTCTTCTTTCAGCAGGCTTGCAGAGTAGCTCCCGCCTCGCCGGGAGTTATGCTACTTCGTCCCACTCCTGGTACAACGTTGCCTGTATTTATAGCTTTCCTCCGCCATGGGCACGAGGTAGGCGGTGATGCGGTTTCAGAGGTCAAAACAATACTAGTGGCTGTGATTGGCCCACAGGGAAAGTCCCACCCCGTGAGTGGTGCCGGAGCTATGAGCTGATTGGCTGACTTGAAATGTCAATCCCTGACATATGATTCTGTGAAATGGGAGAGACGCCTGTGATGAGCGCTTGCGTCAGAGATAACCTAGGTCTGTGCTGACAGTGAAAGACTAATGTAATTATTTTGAACACAGAAACGGTGCTCTATGAAGAAAAACCTTGCCCGTCTTGAGTTGTCTTGAAACAAAATGGTGTGTCAATATGAAAAAGACGTATTGTAGATTGTTTTCCGACTAGACGATTTCGAGGAGCAGAATAGCCTATAAATTGCTCTAACTATCACAATTAGACAACATTAGGGACGCGCTGCTATAAACTGATCAACGTTAGCACTGTATTCATGATTCGCTGCTCTTTTAATGCATGTGCCTTGTTTATACCACAGAGTTTTAGCCTGCTACAACTCAAAATGAGCCGTATTCGCGACTATGATCTAACTTAGGCTTCATCGTATGCTTTACTTCTTTTTTGTCTTAGATTATTCACATAGAGCAGTGACAGGTCACGAAAATCTGAAGGAGTTATGATGAATGCATACTGCCTGAGAGGAGATTCCCCATAGCGGAACAATACAGCTGGCAGCAGTGTGGGTGGTGCTGAATGCTATCTAGAAAACACAGTCGCTGATTGGTCTAAAACGGGGCAGGAGCCCTACGTTGAATGGTGTGCCCGTATCCAAGGTGCTGATGTAGGCTGCGCACGTCATCGCTCGCCTGAACACACGTTGTTGCCAAATTTAAAGTGCACCAACACACATAGTTGAATGTTCATGATATGAAGTCGCTGCTCTACAATGTCAATGTAACTTTACATTATTGTTTTTATTGAATAGAGGAGACGTCTTAAGATATACATCTTTTTGGATTTAACAACAATAACAAAACATAATGTCTCCTAATGATTATTATTATAAGTGTCACAGAGGAGAAAGTGTTCTTTCTAATTATAATGTCTCCTAAAACTGGCATCATGTATTGATAGATAAAGGACTTACTGATCCTTTTCTGTTCTTTTCTATTAATATGTCCTGATATCATTCAGTGTGATATTGTGTTATCATCACAGCAGCTGTGCCTGTAATGGAAAAGGAAGTCTGTTGGTGTGTATGCTTGCTGACCGAGTGGACTTTTAGACATTCCTGAAGCACTTAGGTTTGCCAAGCGCAGTCATGTGCTAGCTGTAAATGTGTGCGAAAGGGCTCGCCTGGAAAGTGCTGTAGGGATCAAATACATGCAGACAGATGATAGGTCGAGCAGGGTCAGAACAGAGGAGAGATTATATGGTTTGACATTGCCCTGTGGTTTCAGAACAATATAGCTTAAAGTGGAAGTGGGTGGAAGAGTGTGTTGACTGCCAACATCACCGTGACTTCCACAGTCTTGGCAAGGCCTTCTGGGTTGTTTACTGTAAGCAGCTCAGCACAATGTAATTCCTCACGTCCTCTATAGAGTAAGAAACACATAGCCATTCTTGGGTAGCTGCTTTTAATTCTAGTATAAATACCCTCTAGTAGTGTGTAGACTTAAGTGCACGCTTGCTTGGTGTTTGCAGTCGTAACAAACAGCTGTTACCTGACAGAGCAAGGTCAGCAGCCATAATGAAGCATGTTAAGACTGCTATATTGTCTTAGTGTGTAATCCTCTAATGTATCCTGCACTGAGTGCCGCTCCTGTCACTTGTGCTTATGAAGGACTGTAACACCCTAAGATCTCTAATCCTCCAATCGGTCTTCAGTCAGAGTCTGTGCTTTACTAGGAAACTGAATAGAGGGAGTAATTAACTTAAATTAGTAATTTACTTAATGATGTTGCTCACCTGAGTGTTATAATAAAATCCTATGAAGTAAAAACCATCAGTGAACAAAATGATATTGCATTAACTTATCATCCCTGTATCCAAAACTTCACCCTGACAACAGTGGCAGTCCTCCTTCGCTGGTAGCCTATGACATAAACATATAGGCTTCTGTGATAGGACCATAAACAGAATTATGCTCAGCAGCAGACATGTGACGAAGCATAATAGACCTCTTCCGCTTTTCTCTGAACCAGTGGGAAGAAAAAGAAGTATGTTGCCAGGGGAACAATCAATGCAGAGATGAGAGAGAGAAGGAACATAAATCACATGTGTTGAAGTCTAGTGATTACAGATTTAGTTGTGGCACAGTGTTTAGGCTTGGTGTAACACAGCAGTGACACATAAACAACAGAAGGGCAACTGACACACAAGTAGAGGAGGTTTTTCACACACTATTGCTCTCCTTTTATCCATTTTTTCACTCCTCCCCCTCCCTCTCTCCAGCTCAGACGGAGAGCCTTTGACGTCACCGGTTGTTATTACTTAACACAACTCTGCAGAGCGCCCTGGGCTCCTCCCAATAGACAGATGCTTTGCTCTCCCTTTGAAGAGTAAATGAGGGAGTGGGTGAGACATGCAGTGAAGGAGATGGAGAGAAAGGGAGAGGAATACCATGTGCAACCCTGGCTCTGAGATTGGGACTTTAATTTTGTGTACTGTCAAAATGAAGGGACTGAGAAGTAGACCTTTCATGTAGATCTTTATCTTTTCAAAAACAGCTAGCAAACAGATAAAAACACCGTCTTGACAAGAGGATTCTTCTCTAGAACCTACTTTGTACTAAACTTTCTACAAAACCACATTTGTTTATTTTTACTTAAATGTCGAAACATGTGCCTACACAGACGGGATGGTCTCGAATGTTTACTGTGACTTGATATATTTGCTAAAGTGACCAAATCAATCTTGTAAACATGAGGAAAAGGATAATTATCTTAGTGTCTAATTGTATATATCTATAGGCTTGGGAACTCAACATGAATCAAATTAATCCAATTGGTATACTTTATAGTTGCAAAATACTGTATATTGAATTTTGAATGTCAGTCTATACAACTAACTCAAAATATCAATATTATTATTAATATTAATGCTTTTTGAGTTCAGTTAAATGTTGACTTTGTTCAATAAAATGATGTAGGAAACAATATTCTTTATTTTTTAACACCAAGAATTTATATTTAAGCAGTATACTGAAAGCAGCAGAAAGGTAGACCTCAGTACTTTAATACTTGTTTATTAATCATACAAGTCATATCATTATCGTGCAGAATTCCTCATATTTTGCAGCCCATAGACTGTAGGTAGTTTCTCTCTCTTTTAGCATAGCGTGACAACACAACACAAAACATAGAATATATCAACATCACTTAGCATTAGCAGCTAAAACTGCACTGAAGCTTCAAGAGCAGTGTGCCTCTGTGTCCTATAGCTTACATTCAGTATACATGCTCACTTTTGAATCATAAACGCTAATCTTCCCTGTAACCTTCAAGTGAGTCAGTACATCCGTTATTCTGTCATTGATTCATGAAATTACCAGCCCGGCATAAAATCTCATTTACTAAATTTCATGAGTGACCGGGTGTTTACACATACACTTCACAGTGTTATCAGGGAAGGACAAGTTGTACTTTTTCTTTGCTCTGGAGCAGTCTATCAGCTGTGGCTGCCCATTAACAATAACACCTCAGTGACCTGCAGCGAGCAGCACAGCATGCACACACACAGGATTTACATGGCGCAGTCTATGTAAATACAGAGGTTATGTTATCAGTCGTCACAACAGCAGCGTAGGTACTTTTTCTTCTGCACTGCCGCCTCTATAACCCACTGAGGCTGTTACATAATTCATCTCACGGCAGCTCACTAGGACAACATCAATAGATCCGTTGGCCATCTGCAGTGAGGAAAAAAGGCAGAAATACACAAGAGCATCCTAATATAACCAACTTTAGTCTGGCTGAAATGGCTCATTACTGATCTATGGTAAGGTTCAGAAATATTTATCCTAAGTACTCGAGACATGCAAATGAGTGATGGTGTCTCTGGAAATGAAAACGTTGTAGGACTTGATTGAAAAGTAGTTTTAATTACTTGTTCTAATTTATAATGTGTTCTTTACATTCTCCTCTTTTCTCTCACATTGAATCAAGGAAAACAATACAAGTATGATTTAGCTTTAACGTCCAGGCAGACAACAGAGTGGTGAATATCCCTCAGTATCGTACGTTCCCAATGGACTGTCACATGTGTTCTTATTTTAATGCTAATTCTCTTTATCCTACATTTTTCCTAATTTGACCCTCCCACATTACTCGCATCCACTCCACCAGTCTCAATGCATTGAAAGGCAGACAGAGGGAGGGAGGTAGTCTATGGAATAGCTCTGTATGTGCTCTCTATTGCACCCCCTAGGACTCTCTGAACACAAACTGTCTGAGATGATAGAGCGACACTTCCTGTGCCTCAAGGACATGGGAATCAATTTAGTAAGAGGACGTGGATACATGATGGAAAGATAAGGGAAAGGTGTTGAGGTGTTTTTGATTCATACTGTATGTGGAAGTGACTTAGTACATCACTTTCTGTCGTTTAGTACGTGACATTATGTTGACTACGTTACACATTTTCTTACCTCTCTCCTATCATTCATGAGTATGTAATTCAGACAAAAGTAGTAGACTTTCTGCAGGATGAATAATAAATTCCCAGAAACAGTTTATACAGCCAATTCAAGACAAGGTCTTAAATTCTGACTGTTTTCTCAAATAAATATATACATGCTAAACATACATTCATTTCTTAATGTTTATTATTCTTAGGTTGTTGTCTGCCTTGTGTCATTGTATTTGAGATTTTAGAAACCAAAAATGAGAAATAACTCATCAACTCCACCAAACTGGCAGAATTTATAACGTTTAGGTGTAATGATTGGAAAATTGTGCATTAGTGCTAAATTATCTCAATGGTAATGTTAATGTATTCATGTGACAAAGGTATATTATCTGTTAATCACTGTCAAAAATCACAACATGCACTTTTTATCTTCCATGTAAAGTAACACATTTGAGATCTGCGGTTGCCTTTAAGCATCCGTATGGGTTGTCATGGTAGAATATTTTTTTTGTTTACTTTATATGTAATCTTTTTGGGAATTGGAATATGTCCATGTTATTTTGTTTGGTTTAGATGTGATTGCAGTCTGTCACCCTGGTGAGTATCTCAAATGCCTTTTGAGTCTCCAAGGGATACGTTTTCAAACTCAATATGCAGATGAGCACATACTGTATCTATGACCTGCTCTCAAAATCAAAATAAGATTGACCTCTGTTTCTTTGGTTTTTTGGCTTCTCCAAAACTTCCTGGCACACATGAATTTGTCTATCCCATTTCCATTACATTACCTGTGTGGCCTTTTATGTCCTCGGCCACCTCCAAACGTGGCTTTAGGAATTCAGTCTGATTGCATCCTGGGTATATTCACACTCTGAGGTGTGGGGGAACCAAGGTGGAAAGAGTTTAGAGGCAATGGAAACAGTGTGGGAAAAGAGGGGGAATACTAAGGAATTAAAGACAGCTGGGAGGATATGAAGGAAGGAAGAGAAGAGAAGACAGTTGTGCCCTGAGGGGAAGGCGTGAACTAAAAGGGTCTTAGAGATGAGAGGGGAAATAAATGAAGACAGAGCTGGTATGGATGAAAACAAGGGATGGAAATGTCAACATTGATTCTGGGACAAAATATACTCCATGTAGAAGAACATAAATAACTTCAAATGCATTCTGTTGATCGCTGGAAGGACAGATCTTTTTTATCTTCGTAAAAGCAACGTCAGCAAAAGGGAGACTTCCCGCTGACAACAAAAGAGTCCATAACAAAAACACTTCAGGCGGTTTGGAGGCGATAGCTGGCGCGTCTGATGCACTTGTCATAATTCTTGATTAGAACTGACCCTGGGAAGACACAGCGTGCAATTAAGATTCAGAGAGAGAAATTAAAAGTAAACAGCAGGGACTGTCTGTGCAAAAGTGAGTCTCATATATGAGAGGAGAGATAGAGCGAGACAACAGAGGGGATGAAAGAAAGAAAGAGGGGCGGTAATAATCCCACTGTTGTGTTTAATCAAAGGAGGCTACTCTGTATTCATTTCTGTACAGAACTACTTTGTTGAATCTGTATGTCCACCTTTCCACTTGCACATATATGTCTCCCAACAGGGCATGTTTAACGTTCTCTGACTTATCACATCCATTTTCTTTAACCATACGTGCCTAAATTCATTCTACATGTGGGTTTGGTCATTGATGGAGATGAAATGGTCACGCACCAGCGCAAATCTCATCCCCCTTTTAATGAGATTCTGCTTTTTTAATAGCTTTTTTAAACCACCCATATTACCTTAATATGTTCTGGTTGTGGTTCTTCTACAAGATTACTCAACTTATTATCATGCGCCAAAAGTAGCACAATTAGATTGTGTAGCTTTTCTATTACGAACAGATGTTAAATATCTCTGAATCCATTTAATAAAAAGACGTATAAGAGTAAATTGGCCTTTTCATGTACTCACACACCATTGTGATGTTCCAGTCTTCCCGCTTCAGAGGCATAAGAGCACATCAGCCCCTCAGTGAGAAGGCAGAACATGAATTTACGTGTGCGTGAAATGCATTTTTTTTAATGTGTTTTCATATGTTAATTGATAACACACAAAAGTAAACACTGTACTAGTTAAATGACACAGTGATCCAAGATTAACAGCATTTCCCTGTGTAAACAGACTGCATTTTAATTTGGCTGTTTATTGTATTGTGTGTGGCCAAAACTGGCTGAGGAAAGGTTATTATTATCACTGCTGAAATGATTAGCCTTTTTAACATGACATTTGTAGGCCAGGAACATTATAACCAGCACTCAGAGAAAGCCGACATCCGCCAAGGCCAAATGCCCTATTTTGCAATGTTAATGAGAGTACATTTTAATTTGTGTATTCGCCTCGTGACGCAGATCTGATCAAGCCAGTTGTTTTTTCAGTAATCCTGCTCACAAACAAACTAACCAACCAGATAACATAACCTCCGGAGGGGCAAATAAGAAAAGCAAGTTTCTATATTATCATTAAGCTATTTTTCTCTCAATTCATTTATTTGTAGCGCCCATCAATTTCCATCAAATGCTTTAGCTAGTAACGCCTTATGGTACCAGGATAAGAGTTGTTATGTTGGTTCAAATTCCACGTCTACTTCCACATCACCAACTCCTTGACTGATGGCCAACACTTGATTCCCCAGTTCTCTTGGCTCTGGGCCTGAACCAGTATTACATAGCCATACAGAGAGATAAAGATTAGAACAGTCTGCCTTTTCTCTACCCCGATGTCATCTGAAACAGCTGCTCTCCTCTTTCAAAACACAATGACTTGAGAAACATAGCCACAACGCATTACCTTACTTCGGAAGCATTCACTGCACAAGTGTGAGCAGTTTAAATGTCACATTCGTTTGTGCACTGTATGATTAATGTAGTGGAGAAACGTAGCTCTGGGTATATGACCCTTTATCTCAGACTGGGCACTAGCACACACTTTGCCCTGTGGTGCATCTGGTTGGAGCACATCCTCATTCACAGTCCAGAAACTTTGGTGCTCTGTTACAGTGTTTCCAGACATCCTCCTCTCTTGCCTCAGCACAACGGGTGTCTATAGTGTGTGTGTGTGTGTGTGTGTGTGTGTGTGTGTGTGTGTGTGTGTGTGTGTGTGTGTGTGTGTGTGTGTGTGTGTGTGTGTGTGTGTGTGTGTGTGTGTGTGTGCGCGTGTGTGTGTGTGTGCGTGTATGTGTGTGTGTGTATGTGTGTGTGTGTGTGTGTGTGTGTGGCAACAACTCTATGTGAGATCTCCTGCTGCCTTATCAGTGATTAACACACAAACTAAGTAACATGCACACACACGCATGTACGCACACACACGCATGCACACATGCACACACACACACACACACACACACACACACACACACACACACACACACACACACACACACACACACACATACACACACACACACACACAGTCAACAGCGCATGATTCCCATGTTGTACCTGTTTTGGGAACAGATATGGTATCATGGAGTGGCTAATGCATATTTAAAATGAGTACAGCACATTAACCTTCCCTTTATTTAGCCTTTGTCCTGGGGAGTCAGCGAGGTGATCAGATTTCATTCCCACTGGCATTGAATGAGAATCAGGATGCAGACAAATAGAACTAGACAGCAGTGGATTAATCGTGTGTGTGTGTGTGTGTGTGTGTGTGTGTGTGTGTGTGTGTGTGTGTGTGTGTGTGTGTATGTGTGTGTGTGTGTGTGTGTCTGTGTGTGTGTGTGTGTGTGTGTGTGTGTGTGTGTGTGTGTGTGTGTGTGTGTGTGTGTGTGTGTGTGTGTGTGTGTGTGTGTGTGTGTGTGTGTGTGTGTGTGTGTGTGTGTGTGTGTGTGTGTGTGTGTGTGTGTGTGTGTGTGTGTGTGTTTGGGGGACCTAGAGAGATACAGTCAGTAAACAAAAAGCATAGATTTTGGTAAAGTAAACACTACTACATATTCAACATGGCAATCCTGTAACATGGTCAGACTCAGGACGGATGGCAAATATAAGATGCTAATTAGTGCAGCAGAACCAGAGATATGTTGTTCTTGTTCTCAGCATCACCTGGAGTCTACATTACCCCCAATCCAACTTCATTGCTGACAGTTGGTTCTCAAAGTGAAAATCCTCAATATATTCAGAATAATAGATTTTGATTATTTGCCCTTATGTCATAACCACACAAGGAAGACTTACCATGGTCTATTGAGATTGTAAACACGCCTGCTGTATGTTATGTAGAAGTACTACACCATAATCCTGTAATAGCAAAGTTGTCATTAGTGCAGTTCCCTCCTTCCCTTTTATCTTACTTGTCTTTGAATGCAGCTGCACATGAAAATACATTATGTGAAACATGCATGTTTACATTTACTTTACTTTGCCATATTACTGCATTTTCTAATATTTTAAAGCTAACAATGACAAACCAAGATAAGATCAGCTAAATCCAATCCCCTTTACGGTTCAGAGATCCTGACCTTGCAAAATAACTCCATACCATTTCTTTCTTTACTAAGCTGTAGTTTTTCAAAGTTGCTCCCAAAACAAAGAGCTCTCCCCAAACAACACTTTGTCCCTCCCCTTAATCTACTCGCCTGCTACTAAAAGGAAGCAACTAGCTGCTGCATTTCACACTCAGAGGTTTGTATCCGTAGTCTGAAATTCAGGGACCTGTGTTGGCTCATGACACAGAATCAGTTACAAATTCCCTTTGATCCGGGGGGAAACACATATGGTGCCACTGCTTCACCCCTGTGTGGGACAGCCTGGTCAGGTCTCTTGTCCTGACCTTTGCCCCATCATACACAAATATACATACACAAATATAAATACACTGTTTTTGACAGAATGCTTGGATCCTCTGTTGACTTTGCTTGGCGAGATCTTGGATCAGTCATTAACAAAAGACGTTATGATCTTGGCATACATATACTACAAAATGGATAGAATAAATAAGGTGGATTCAACGCATTGTACATTTAAACACCGTTTTCTCTGGACTTAAGAGCCCAGCATAATCGTTTAAGATATGAGATATCTGTTCAGGAATTACTTGTGTTGTAATGTTAAACTTAAATTGAAGTTAATCTAGAAACCAGAGATGTTTAGTTACACATATTTCGAGCTGATATTCTTCCTTTGGTTATTGAGGTTGGGAGTTTTTTGTTGAGGGTAGAGTGGAAAGTGAACCCAATGTTCTTCCTTTTGTGCTTTACAAATTATGATGATTTCAGTTAGTTGATTTTCCTTGAAATGCCTTTGAAGTATTCTGGTGTAGAAGTAGCACAAATGTGAATGTCTCTTTTGTAGTAGCAAATTTCGTATCAGAAGCAAGCAAAAGGAGGCAACATGCATGTAGTTAATATTCATCCTTTCTTGAACATTATAGACAATATGAACTGTACAGTATATTTGGTTGTGGTAGATACTAGCTTCTATATTTTTTTACCTTCACCTTGCAGCACTTTGGTCAATGGTTTGTATTCATTTATCATTTCTTTTAGCCTATGTAGGCTGGGCAACAATACAAAATCCATTCATTTACCATATTGCCGGTTGCCCTGCCCCATCTCTCTTTCTCCTCCCCTCTATCTATCTGAGTCGCTCAAAGTAATAACTCAATTAAAAATGACTGAGCTTACTGGAACATGCAAGTCACCTCCACACAACCACGCTGTGTTATTAGCGTGTTGACGTAACTCGGATCTGTTCCAGCAACCGCCCACGACACAGAGGTGCAGAGGGAAGGGAGAGACAGCAGCGGGGGGGCGGGGGGTAGCAAAATTGTCCTGATTATCTTCAATATCCAGAAGCCCTGAGAGGCACATTTATGTCACTTAAATTTCACTAAGTGCCTTATTCTGTCGTATCGAGATTGTTGTTTGCCTCCACCTCGGCACAAACAAAACTCCCATTGAGGAAGAGCGCACGAGCCTCCGGTGATGTCATGATCACCATGGTAACCATTCTCATGCCCCCCCCCTTCTCCTCCTTCCACTTCACCCGTTTTGATCCTTTAAATCTCCTCAGAGTGAGAGTGACATTCAATCTGTCTGCCTCTCTCTCATGCGTCCTCCTGCAAAGTACAGGCTACACTGTGTAACTCTAATGTTGCCAAGAATCCCTAACGTCACTTCCGGCTCATTTTCATACGTTTGAAAAGCAGAACAAAATAAAGCTATCACATCATGCACTAACAACTCACACAGGTAGTCACTCAACAACTCATTTGCAATTCATTTTACAAAGAAAACAAAAACCTATCCGGTGATTAGATTCAGAACGGAGGAGTCAAAACAAAAAGGAAAGACAGCTGCTGTTTAGCACGCATTTGTCTGTTGATTTATGAGGGAGAGATGAGGAAGGGGACATCAGCGTTTAAGATGGATGAGATGGAGAGGCAGTGGTGATTGATGAGGGTCTCAGCAGTGGTGAACTCTGCTCAGATGAAATGATGGAGACAGGAGGGAGGGGGCGTATACAGATGTTAAACTATTTTCTCATGTTCAGCATCAGCAACTTGATCCTGATCTACATCACCATTACCCATCCCCCCTGGCCCTGTCTGGGAGACAGTAACAGTGGACAGAGAAGGACAAGGTTGACACCACAAGAGCAGTATTATACTTTGCACTACCCCTTTACACTCAGTTTGCATATCTCTAGCAGCTGGAATAATGTATGATAACATGCAAAATGTAGTCTGTGTCTTTTTGTTCAACTCTGGAGCCTCAGTACACTAGATTAGAAAACCCAGTTAATTCCCAATGAAGGCAAGGTGTCGAGGTGGCTTTTGTTTATCTAAAAAGTCTGCCAGAGCAAAGCTGTTTGTGCGTGTCACGTCCCACTGCAGCTGGTAGTAGTGAAGACCTGCTGGCATTGATCACTTTCGCTCTCACACAGACTCCGTTATTATGTAAGGGCACAGGTTTATTTTTAGAGAGCGCTATCAGAGGAAACGCCCACTCTTCCCCACCCCGGGCTTTGGCCCAGTTGTGCTGGTTCCATCATATGGGAGAAGCAGAACATATTAATGACATGCTGTGTTGGCTGCAGCGTAATGCGTGAAACTGAGGGGAAAGTGAATCAATTATATATATATCGCATTACATGTAAGTGTCATCAAATGTTGGCAGTAGGCTATGTAAGTGGAGTACTCTGAGTCACAGTGATGAAATAACTGATATATGCCGTTATTAACCTCAAGAGGACTAAGAGAATCAGAAAACAGGCAACCGCTATGAGCACTCAAAACTATTCTGTTATTTGTTGCTTTTCCCTTTTTCTTATCAAAGCCTGGGTCATGGCAACTGCAGAGCGGTTACTCAGAGGTCAGGTCTCAGTGGCCGTGGTCAAACTCTGCTCGTGTGTTATGCAACAGGGAACATACACTGACCTGGTTATACTATTTTGCCGCAGTTATTCCTGATGCATTTTTGATATAAATATGTATTGTTCAGGTATATAAATAAGGAGACTTGAAATATTGACAGTAGAAATGTGACAGAAGCCATTAGATATATAAATAATGTCAGACAAGAGAACAAAAATAACAGACTCCCAGGAGGAAAAACGGGGGAGATATTTGCAGTGAGACAGGGGCGGCACGCAGGAGAAATAAAGCACGGTATAAAGAGAGGGAGGGAATATGAACACGCACACAGAGGAAGAACATTAAAGTGGGGGTCAACCGAGGGTCATGTGAACAGAATTAAAAAACAAGCTAGAAAAAGTCACATTTTGATGCATTTACAACCCACAAGAAATACTATAATATTCCAGAATGGCTTAACCAACCCCTGGATGGCTTGTTTAAGGAAAAATCCAATAACCTAAATATATATTTTCTTTTCACACACATACAACCACATTACTAGTGATTATAACAGTTTTTTTTAGTGCCCAAAAACAAATCTGACATTACACATGCCCAGTTGAGTTCAGGCATGCATATCTCTCATTAGCCCCCATCCTGCAGCCTGAGTTACAGATGGAGTCTCACAGCCTTTGATCAGCCCTCTGTCAAATGCTAGACTAAATGCCAGCCATCCTACCCCCCCCCCCCCCCCCAACCCCCTCCCGCTTCCACACCACTGAATGGTCCCCTTGTTTAGAGCCAGTGTCCTAGAAGTGGAAGCAGCATTTAAACTTGTTCCTTTGTGCATACACATGGATGGATGGATGTGGAGGGATGACAGAGTGATGGAAAGTAACAAACAAGGTGAGGAGAGGTCACTGCTAGAGTTTTGTGAATAATCAGCGTGAATACAAACTCTGCCACCATGCAGGGAGGAGACGAAGAAGCAGAGAGGGTGAAAAAGTGGAATAATCATTATCTGAGCAATGATGGCTGCTTCGGGTCACATTATTACCGGCAATGAAAACTAAAAGGGGTAGCGGGAATAAAGAAGGAGAGTGGAGACGTGAGGGAGATCTTTATCGTTCAGCATGTTATGAATCAATGAGGACAAGGGACGAAAGAGGACAGCAAACCGGAATGAAGAATACCTGTGTTTCTTTGCTTGGGAGCTTGGGATAGAGTATCTGTGATGCTGATGATGCCAGATAACACCGCGCTTATTGGGAATCTAGCAAACATTATTATGTTTCTATTCTGGCACATCTGCACATTTCTGTTGCTTGACTTAACTGCAGTATTTAAACAAAGTTTGTATGCACAGGTTAACACCTACAAAGCATGTTGGGAATCGTTTTAAAAATGTATAATATATGGCAACTCTGACAAGATGTCCAGCTCAGGAAAGGAACCATGTATGTTTTGTGGCTTTGATAACCTGAATATGAGGATCCCATAATGGCACGGCACCTTCAAGGACAATGGAAGGAGAGAGGAATGTGGCTCACCTCCAAGTTGCCCACACAAAAACACTAGGGCAGATACGATCGATACCAAATGGAGCTTGGAGCTAAAAATATGTGCGGCCAAGCAGCCACGAGGTGAAACATGAGCGCTCAAAATTAGAAAGGGAAAACAATAAGGTGGCATTTAGTGATCTGACAGCGCGCTCTCACATTACTGACGACACCAGGGCTCCATTTACATCTTGACTTCCACATGCCTTACATGAAAGAGCTTGATTCAGCTATGAAATAAGAAACTTGAATTTCCTTTTTAATAATATGTGTCAAATGAACTGGTATATAGACTGCGTTCTTATGAATGGGCTTTGAATGAATACTCAATTGGCGAGACTGTGCAGCGTCCGTAAGACTCTATTTTAATGTAATTGGAGTAGTAAATCTGTCTCAGCTTTTCCAATCTTTAATAAAGACTCTTCCCCTCTTTTATGTGAAACCATCTCCTATATCTCGTTTGCTGTGTGCTGTCACACATTTATTACTGAAATAGTCTCTGTCCCCTCTCACTGTTGATGAGGATCGAATTAGAGCAAGCAGATTGAATTTCGATCTTTTATTACACCTTAGCCAATGCATAGAATAACCACAAAAGCCAGCCCCGACAGAGGTGAAAATGTGGCC
This sequence comes from Notothenia rossii, assembly GCF_949606895.1. Lineage (NCBI taxonomy): Eukaryota > Metazoa > Chordata > Actinopteri > Perciformes > Nototheniidae > Notothenia > Notothenia rossii. The sequence goes on from NC_136906.1 coordinate 13,356,662, forward strand.
AGCAATAGACTTGGTAATGCCGGTTTGAGCCGAGCCAATTGCCAGAGATCACTTAGGCTCCTGCAGCAATCACTTATCGCCACCGCCAGTTGGTGAAGAGTTTACAGATGGAACAGACACAAAAATTGTTTGTCTTCAAAATTGCGAATCACCTCAACCGCAAGATGTCCTTGAGCATAGTCAGCAAAAAAACATTTGTATTTTGTGTCTCTACTGTGACATGTCTCCATGCTTTAATTCTCAAAAAGCTTTTCATTTTTCTCATACTGCCTGTGCTGCAGCACCTTTTTTCACCCTCTGTCTGAAACCAGAGCCCAGTCTGCTTTGATTGGTTAGCTGGCCGGCTCTGTTGTGATTGGTCAACCGCTTAGAGATGTCCCACCTCTTACGGCTCGTCTACACAGCGGCGTGCGTTGAAGCTTGCTGGCGGGCGAGTCTGAAACTCGACCAACAACCAATCACATGAATCTCCCGCCCCTGACACACAAGCAGCGGTTTGATTGGCTAGAGCTTGTACTGGCATATGATTCGATTGGCTGACGCTTCTGAGGCTTCAAAAGTTGAACATTGCTCAACTTTTGCAGCGAGCACACGCCAGCAAAGCTCCGCGTCGCTTCCCACAATGCAGTTCGACGAAAAGTGACGTCACCCCATTCAAAGTGAATGGTGAAGCTTTCAACGCACTTTTTCGAGGGAATTTTTGGCTTTAGGCCTTTGCAGAGTTACATATTATCTCAGGGATAAAGTATGTGCTTTCTGAAAAGTTAAATTTAAAAAGTTTGAACTTTACTCCTGGTTTCCATCAGTGATTCTGCTCACTGCCCTGTTGAAGCACTTCATTCCTCCAGAGAATAGCCCCCAGCTCTCACAGCTCATCCAGGATTTTGTGGCCAGTGTTACCATAAAGTGTGCATGATGGAGCCGTCCCTCCTGCACTTCATCTGCCGGCTGCTCTCTACACCTGGTGCACAGATCTGCTGAGGGAGGTTCATTCTCTCTGCTCAGCCTCACTCTCTCTCTGACACTTCCTTGGCACTTACCTGATGCTCTATAACTCAACATATTAGGATTTTCTTTCTCTTCACTATGACACAGTACCCACTAAAAAACAATGGGTTACAATTTCATGCAGTGTGGGTCAACACAGCACTGACTCAATACTAGGTTAACTTTGAGTTTGTTTGAAACCATCAACACATTAGTTCGCTTTTCATCCAAATGCAGCACACATTTTAAAGGATACATTTTTTGTTCATTAGATCCACCTGTTTAATCTGTATCCATTGCATTTGGTTGCATTTGCCTTTTTTTCATTCATTAGCTTTTCTCCCTCAGTCAGGCACAAATAAAACATTTATTGGGGCTATTTTGTTTGTTTTCAATCACATTAACATTGTTTCCATTGTTAACACTGCATGCTTTATGTACAAATATAAGTGCACAAACATTATTTGGGTCACACCTCTTGTCATAACACTGATACCTTATGATCTCCTCCAGGGAAGGGTTTCTGTCACACACACAGAGCAGCGCCAGAATAATCAAGCAACATAAATACAAATTGTGAAGTAAAATAAATCTCCAATTTTTATCCCGCTTAATGATCATTTTAAGATGATTGAACATTCTTTTTGATTAGCTTTTGATAGTCATGATTTACTGTATGGATACTGCAAACATATGAAACAAAAACAACAAGTTAAGGATTGTAAGCTGTTCAGCAAAATTCATGTTCTAAAGAGGGATATGCTTTTTCATTTAGCTGAAAAGAGACCTTCAGTAACACTTACTGTAGCCTAGGTTACAGCCACAGGCTTCATGTTACCTTGCAGAGGGTCACATCAGACACATATTTCCATAGTGCGTATGCACTCTTTGAGTGGTTGAGAAGAACAACAGCGATGTAGAAAATGTTTTTGAAAAGACAGTCTTTCAGCAACAGGCTTGAGGAGAAAGGATCAATGCAGAGAGAGGAAAAAAACGAGGCTTTATCTTTCAAATTCTATTTACATGTGCTGCTCATTCTGCGGAAGATTTAAAAGATTTAAGAGCTACACGTTTTACAGCACTGTCTGTGAAGGACAACATCTTCCCGGTGTTCTTTTGTGAAAAGAGCCATGAAATGTCCACCTAGACACCTTTCATTCATCTCGTTATATGTGTACACACACACACACATACACACACACACACACATACACACACACACACACACACACACACACACACACACACACACACACACACACGCACATACACACACACACACACACACACACACACACACACACACACACACACACACTATATATATATAGCGTGTGTGTGTGAGGCAACAACTCTATGTGAGATCTCCTGCTGCCTTATCAGTGATTAACAAACAAACTAAGACACACACACACACACACACACACACACACACACACACACACACACACACACCTACACACACAGAGCACCACATGCCAAGTGATAGAAGAGTGCGGCGATAAAAGCAATGTCTGATGATGTTCAATGCGTACACCACGATGTCCTTGGAGGGAGGATACTAAGGGGTCCAAATAATCTGCCCTGTGGCGTATCATCATGGGTTCACAATGTCATTCATCCTGGAGATTATTTCATTTACCGCCTCGGCCCGGGCCAGATCACTTATTACATCACAGTCCACCTTGTCTCCAAGGACGATAACGACCCCATTAAAATGGATGAGAAATCCTGCAGTGTGTTGCTGCTGCTACATCGCCCACATCTCTGTCATCACTCCATGTGTACGTGGCTCCCACAACACCGTTTACAGATATTATTACACTTTTCTAGCACGTATCTCCCTTTTTACCTTGTACCCACAATGAGTGAACAGCAGCAGGTAAAACAGCTGAGCAATGATGATCCCCTGCCCTGGCAAAATGTGCTGTGACGAGGCCTGCGTACCTACAGTAAGTGTATGAAAGAGAAAATGGCAACCATCCAATTGACAAGGTTGTAAATCTCAACATAGTATATAAACACATAATATAGTTATTCGCTTTTCATTACCATTTCCTCTACATGATGTATAAAGGCTGTGTGACAGGACAGCATGGACACAGGCAGAAAGGGAGATGGTCCAACATGGGCATTGGATGAGAGGAAAATGCAGAGTCATTATTGCCCTCCAGGAATATATAATAATTCAGGGCACTTGAGGCATCCAAGAGTATACTGCATTTAGAGGCCTTTTGCTTAAAGTGCCAACAAGGCACCTGAGGAGTCGTCTTAATTCTGAACCCAACGTTTAAGGGTTTCTTACGCAGCAACTGCCTTCATATAACTTGTTTTCAACATGTTGGTCAATGTGAAAGAGGAAATTGGCATGAAAACAAATTTGTTGCATTAGAACCTTTTGCAAATCATACAACCAAGAAGTAAACTGAGGGAATTATGTATTTCTCTAAAAGCACAGCCGGTCTAATGTGGCAAATTTGCAGTTTTTTTTTGGTCAGGATGCTATTCTTAAAAACCTATTATATTTGACTGCAATGTCCTCATAACAAGCGATCATTTGTTACACATTCAAAGGAAGATTGAATCAACACGTCTGGTTGCATAAACCACAGAGATGTTGTGCAGAAACACAGAATAGTAAATGAGGTTGTGCTTGCAAAAGTATCCTTCCTTCTTGTTTTCACTGCACTGAACAGAGACATTCAGCATCTTCAATGGCACTGGTTCTTTCAGTGAAAGGATGCTCATGTCGTTATGCTTCTACTCCTAGATAAATACGTGGCAAAAGGACTTCAAATCAGCTAAGGGCTGTGCACGCTGTGTTTCAGTATTTCCTGGCTAATCAAAGCAGTAGTAACAAATGTGTTGAATCAAATAGATAAAACAAATACATTCAAATGTTAAAACCATAGGGTGTCATCACTGAATTCATTTTAGATGGAGCATCACATGCATGAGGTTGTTTGATTCACATCCACCAGTCATGCTGCAAATAACATTAGCCTTCAGTTGTTACGGATCTAAAAGACAACCTGCATACATTCTGGCTAAAGAGCATCATAACAAGGTCAACAAGAAACGTCATGACCATGTCTGTCTTCAAATTTGACCTTTATTTTGGTCAATCACACACCTATGCAAGTTTGAGGCTTTAACTTGCGTGTTTGCGACACTCACAAAGTTAAATAAATCAGTCAGACAAATAAACGCCTGTCCAAGTACTCATGAGCAACACAAAACACTGTTATTTCCCACTACAGTAGGAGTCTGCAGGAGCACTTTTTGTCATGATAACACCCTCTCAAATGTTAAATATCAAAGTTCTTCTAAGTTAACATTTTAAACTGTGAAATATGCAGGCACAGGTCAAGGATAGGATCTGTGCTTGGGAGGCATTTTAGGAAGTGGCCCTCCGCTACACCTATTTTCTACTGAAGAGTTCTGTGTGTGAAGGATACAGCTAAACCTCAGGCCTATGCTGTGTTTGGATAAGGATAAAGAAGCCGCCCGCCTCCACATTCACACAATAGAGTCTTTGAATTAGTGCAACACCTTAGACAGACCTGTTTTTATTATTGAAGTTATGAGTCTTCACAACCTGATTAGGAGAACTCCAAGCTGCACTGTTTATATTTAGCCAGCATCTAAAGAGTCAAACTTACTTTTTATTCCTAAATAACTAACTGGGTGACACAAGTGTTCTCATTTCATACATTTGAGCATTTGAGCATTTGAGCCTTTTCAAGTAATGTTGCCTTCCAATTAATTTCGGGCTGCACTCAGTGCTCGAAGCCCTGAGGCAGCAATCTATATTATAACGTCAATTATTTCTGATACACAGTCTGTCTGTCCAGGCTTCTTTTGGAATATCCAGACTGCAGCCTGCAGCTGTTTTTGCTCTTGTGCAGTTGATGAGTTTTTGTATTGAAACACTTGTGTCCTGACACTTGACTGAATATTGAAAGACTGCAGCAACACATTTCACTCTATCTAAAACTGTTGGTGATAAAGTGACTCCTCTGGCGGAATTTTCCCCACTACATTTCCCCTCAATTTGCAACGTCCAATTACCCTGCCCCCTTCACAGCTAACTCAGTCCACTGTTGGCCTGAGGATGGTCATGTGCCTCCTCCAAATCCACAGTGTAGAAGCCAGACATGATTAGCTTTACCAGATACGTGGAGACTGTCTTCCCGAGGGGAACAACAGCTTCAGCGAGCGCTCCGAAACAAAACGTGTGTACGTCCACATGACAAGTTGCAAGTGCTCATAGTAATTATGACGGGAGCTTGTTCAGGAAACGTCTCCATAGGGTCAACAAAATATCAAGCTTCCATTTGGGAAATGACTCAATCTCTTTCTATCCAACTTCGACTCTATTTTTGTCCAAGGAGTTGTTCACCCAGAAAATCACCATTTGTAAATCAATGAATCACCCTGTGTTACTTTTCATTCTTGAAGAAAACTATGTTATTTTAACATCCCAAAGCCACAGACAAATTATCTTGTTATGTTCTTAAGGGAAGCTTTAACATATTCGGTTACCTCTGTGCATGCTAAGAATCTGCAGTCCAACTGTAGTACGACATTGGTGAATGTTTGCAAAGCTCATTATTCTAACAAAATCCATCCCAAGAGATTTTTTAGATCTATCAATTCTATAAAGATCCAAATTAAACTCCATATGTACATCAGACCATGACTGTGTCCACACCATGAAATGGCAGCCACGATGAGAGCCGCCCACACGTTTAGAAAATTGCAAAAGATATGCTTGTCAAAATGTAAATGTAGTGCACTGGGTCCGTGATCAGACTGTGGAATCCAATGTAATTAGGACCAACTATGGGAGTGTTTCTAATTTCTTCTCAATGGATCGGTCGATCACCCAACCAAGTTTTTTTGTTACACACTAAAGTCCTCTGAACTATTTATCCTGCTTCATCCTATCCTTGCATTCCTGTCTGTATCTGCTCCAGCAGAGTGTCCCTAAGTATCATTGATTGATGTAGTAGTTACTGTGTAAGGCTACTGACGTTTCTGCTGAGACAACAAAGTTTAAAGCATTAACTTTGTAGCTGAATTAAAACAAATCTGAGCACCGCCTCACTGCAAATGCACAGATCGTATTTAGACTAATGACACAAAAAAAACGTGGTGTTGATGAAGTGTGATTGCATTGCTTGGAGTTATGCAATATCATGAATGCTAGAAAAAAAAAACATAATTTGCAAAATGTATAATGTTTAGATTGTATATTCTTAGTGTGTACTCAGCAATCTCCGTTATTGCATGAATTGGTAATGTCACCGCTGTCGCCCTCACTCAGTGATTTACAGTTTCAGCATTAGAGACGTGTCAACACCAAAAACAAATGGTCCAGGAGGTAATATGCTGGCGTGCACAACATATGAGCTTTATTTTCAAGGACAAAGTGTTCTGCATGCAGTAAAGCCCTTTTTTAATGGGAGAATGTCTCGCAAAAAGTGAACCCCATCGAAAACTTCAGAGTTATAATTGAAACCCTGTAGCAGAAACAAGATTATACCAGAGGGTGCTTTGGGTTTCTTTGACGCTTGTTAAGAGATGTGAAGGAACAGAGGGTGAACTGGTGGTGAAAGCAAATAGAAAGATGTTCTTTTTTCGACATTTCAACCCTTTAGTTTGTACAGATGTGCAGTAGTTGGGCAACCAGGGACACAAACATAACCCACATTGTGTTTGCAGTAGAACACAGGCATGTACTACTCCTTGTCTTCAGTCCAGCTGTAATTCCTTTGGCAGTAACAAAGGTTGAGGAGTGTTAATGTTTCACTCACTCTGCCAGTCTCCCTGCCAAGTTTCCCAAAACTGCACTGTAGGGCCAACTGTAAGAGAAAAACTGCTTGTGCAAACACAACTACTCGCTCTTCCCTCCCTGACACTTTCAATAATGGTCCCTCATGTGCTGCAATATGTACTTTTGCTGCCTCATGTTTCCTCCTTTACCCTCTTTGCTGTGTCAACACGGCTAATGCAAAACACACATCAGCCCGATTGAAAAAGCTGAAGCCTAGTTCAGCGACTACCTTTACACGCTATTGCTCCAATCAGAGCTTAAAAGCATTTTGTAGTTATAGTTTCAGGGAGACAAGTGTTTTTCCTCCTTGGGCCTAAGGTCACAGCAATCGATATGTACAATGACCTACATGGTGAGACAGGGGCTGACTGAGTTCCTCTCCGGCTGTTCTGTCAGCCCACCTGAGTCCTCTGCGTCTGTTGCCGGGTAGAAACACATGTCCACCCCTCGCTGTGATTGGTTGAAACAGTCTGGTGTCTTGTTTGCCACAGCTGTCTGTCACAAACCCTAACAACTGTTCTCTGGCCAGGTATTTGTGATTTACTTGCTGCTAAAGTTAGAGGACACAGTTAGGTAATCTGATCCTACAACTTAATTTCAGGCAGACGCAAAAGTGTCAAAAACCAACTTTATTTTGTAAAAGTAACCGTTAATTTCCTTCCCTCACGCTGCATCTGAGTGAACCTTAAGTACTTCCTCCTCTGATGACAGACAGTATATGTACCATCAGTGTGTCTGGCTAGGCAGACGACGTGACCCTCACAATGAGGCCATTGACAGTGAGGGAGAGAACATGTTGTTGTTAGGGGAGTTAATCATCCATGGCCTCTCAGATATCTTTCAATATATTTATTTTGCTCTCTCTGGGGTTCTCTTGAGAGAGGCAGTGTGGTCAGGTGGTTCATTTCGACTTTCCCTTTCTAGCCTGCTCTGGAATAATGATTATTAAGGTTGGAAAAATCAAAATGATGATGAATGAGGTAGTGCCACACTCATTCAAATGAGAGGGAAAGTCTAACTCTGGTATTTTGAGGAGAATAAATGTTTTCACTTGTCACTCTTGCCCTCCATTAGTGGTGATAAAATGAATGAAACAAATTCAGCATGAGAAATCTACCAGCTGCCGCGAACCGAACGGGCTCATCCTCAGCTGCTGCACTCAATCGGTAAGGACATGACGGAGTAACCGGGATGTCGATGAGTCAAAGAAACAATACGAGGCCCAAAAGCTGGAAAAATACCAAACTGTGGTGGAATGAGTACTCTTTACTGCACTTTACTTAAGAAAAAGTGGAAATATTATCCTCTTGAAATATTCCATTACAAGTAAAACTTCTGAATTGAAAATGTAACTTAAAGGTGGGGTAGGTAAGTTTGAGAAACCGGCTCGAGATACACTTTTTGTTATATTCCATGGAATGCTCTTAACATCCCGATAGAAATTAATATCTGAAGTGCTTTGACAAAAAATCCATAAAAAAATGTCATCTCTGGAAGCCGTAGTACTGTAAAAAGCACGACCAATCATCTGAGCCGGCCCGGCTAAAATAACTGGATGGCCTACCTGCCTGTCAGCCTTCCATCTGTGCACAAACTTATCTCGTGCCCTCATTGGCCATGTGCGCGTTCGTGTGTGTTGGAGGAGGGGCTCTGTAAGGAAGTGGCAGATTTTTTCCGGTTGTGTATTTTCAAATTCTAGCCACTCGAGCTGGTTTCTCCAAAATTACCTACCCCACCTTTAAGTAGAAGTATTATCAGAAGAAGTTTCAAAAGTAAAAATACTCAGTATGCCTCTTTTCACAATAATATTCTGTATTTAACTTTGATATCCATACGTACGATGTTAAGCCACATTTAGTTACAAAGTACAAAGTACTTTCAGTACAAAGTAGCTATAGTGACAATGAGTGAATAAACATATTTGCCTCCAAAATGTAGTGGAGTAGAAGAATATCTATCATTAACTGGAAATACTCAAGTAAAGAACAAGTATTTTTTTTAAAAAGCACATAAGTTCAATACTCAGGTGAGTGTCCTTTGTTATATGTATCCAATGCAGCAAAGCATGGCCAGCTATTTATTTAGTTGATGTTTTACCTTTTTTCCAAAGAGCTGGAAAAAGTTGTGACCAGCGTCACTCTTTAGCTTCACGTGTCCGTTAAACATTACTTGTAACCTGTGACTTGTGTGTGTCGCCCATCCTGTGAAATGGACTACAAGTCTGCTTGTGAAAGCGCCTGAGACTAATGCCAAAGGAGACAGTGATTGAAAACTTGAAGTATAAGAAAAAAATTGTAAAAGGATTTGACGTTTCACTTTCCATGTAAACGTCATTTCTCAAATACAGTGGTGAGTAAGTAGTCACAAAATGTACTTCAGAAAAGTAAGAAAAACAAAGTGTCATTATAATCCAGACGCAGTACTTTAGTAAATGTACTTTGTAATGTTCCACCAAATAACCATCAAAAACACTGAGGTATGTGTAATTATTTTTAAATACATCACTTTACGACAATGACACCTTCCTCAGATTCTTTATTTACAATAAGCATAGCCAGCGTAGTTTCCTCTGAAATCACTTGACTGACTGGATTTTTTATCTCTGCATCACTTACAGTGTAAGCAAACATTTCTATCTTGCGTGCATCAGTACATGTTTATGCTGCTTTGATATTAAACTAAGAGGAAACATATGCTCATGAGAGAATAGCAGTCGTGTTGTGAAGAAAAGCACAGGTGAAACAAATTACCCCAGTGGTTCATTTGATCCACTTAGTATGCTCTGCCGTCACCTAGCATGCACAACAGGTCTCAGGAAGTTGAACAGCTAATTGGACTGCAGGCATTATTTAAAGTATTCGTCACATTTTCACTTTGACAGCTCAAACATGTATTACTCGACAAATAATGTGATCTTGGGCGGGATTCAAGCTTTCTGTTGCCGTGCTAGGATGCACCGATGTGTGAGATTTCATAATATAATCCTCCCTCAAAATGCAGCTACTCCTTTTATGTGTGCAGGGCTTCCAGAGACTCATTTCTGTGACAGAGATGTTGCTTCCTGTTGTAAATCTTGTACACGCTAGCTCGTCTCCTCAGCCATCTGTCCCCTCCATCACGACATGCAACCCACCATCTCACCTCGCGTACTCTTCCTTTCATCCTAATCCCCTGTTCTCTATCTCTAATTGGTTGGCATGACTATCCCAGCAATCTGTGTTGTATCGCTGAGGAAAACAGAGGCTGCATGTTGATGCTTCTCTGAATTCTAATCTCTCAAAATCAGGCCAGTGTTGATTCAAAAGACTGATAATCATGTTACATCACGCTGTAGATGGATGCACCGCTTCTTTTTCGCCTTTAAACCTCTTCCCATATAAACCTCTTCCCCTAAATAGAAATGTAATCAAATAATGTTTGCAACTAATGCTTTATTAGTTTGAGAACATTGTATGTTTTTTATAGCTTTTACTAGTTTATTTTTCTGTTTGTGTTTCCCTGTAGACTATTCCGTTGCATTGTCGTTATCTGGAACATGCTGATTCATGTCAGCACAGAACATGACTTTTAACTTGTCTAAAAAGAAAAAACACTGAATTAGAAGTGACAGTGCAATCTTTGTCTGTCCTCAGGGAGAGTTTGTATCAGAAGGCAGGAACAGGGACAGGCCACAAACACAACCCAGTCTTCTTTCAAAATGGAGAGGCGTGCTTTCTGATATAGTTATTGAATTTATTTGCCTTATGCATTAACAAATTGTCAAAGTCATACACTGGCTGTAACAGCACTGCAAATACTGAATCTGAAAATCAAATATTTGAAATAGCACGGTGGGAGGGAAACCTGATCTACCAGACACACACGGAGAAGCTGTTTGGAACAAATAGTGTCACAAAGAATTAATTAAAAAAACATCTCACTCATAAATTGCACAATGGATTTGCATATTCAAATGTAGAACTGACAGTTGATTTGGTAAGAGAAAATAAGAATGAGTTTGCTCTATGAAGTCAATTATATAGCTGCCTGTAAAGCTTTTAAATGTTTAACAAATGCCAAACCTAATTTTGTCATGTTTGCATTTGCAATTTCCACATAGATTAATCTTTATTTTATCGTTAGGTAAATAACAGCAAGTGCCCCAGTTGACTAAACAAGTCCATGTAAGTAGAAGTTGTTCCCTGCTGGTACATGTTCTGTTTCCCTCCTTAACGGGCCCGCTTCCAAAGGGCACTGCATCACTTGGCATGGCATTGGCACAGTCTTCCCTCTAAACTAACACACACACACACACACACACACACACACACACACACACACACACACACACACACACACACACACACACACACACACACACACACACACACACACACACACACACACACACACACACACACACACACACACACACACACACACACACACACACACACACACACACACACACACACACACACACACACACACACACACACACACACACAGAAAGTTGCTGCCAAAGTCCTGAAGTGAGGGTTGACAGTGCGTAAAAGGGAGGAGCTGCATCTCCAGGTTGTTCTCAATTGGCAGCCTCAATAACCAGCGGCCTTCCTCACCTCCATGCACATGAGCAGGGTAAATAAACAACCTTTCTACAAGCACAAAGTGTAAACTTTAACCCATTGTATGAACTGGACCAAAGCAACTAATGAAAACAGTCTGGTGTCTTGTCTGAGCAAATATCTTGCAAAAGAGTCGGTTTCAGCAGATATTGCGTGTGGGTTTTTGCCTGATCCTCAACTAGAGGAAGTGGCTGGTGTTAGGCGTCGAGACAAAATACCTTCATGAAAATCCAATGCATTACATCTAACAATGTACAGCAGAGTAAAGTGTTTTAACTTTAGACGACAGGGAAAGCCAGCAGTCAGAATTAGCCATGACATCCATCTCATGTTTTATTCATCATGGGGCATGCCTTTGCTTTATTAGATGAAACAAGGGAAAGTGTTGTAAAAGTATTAAATCAGTCGAGTACAGGCTATGAGAAGCAGCTGCCTTTTCTTTTTAGGGTAGCTCTTTAAGACTAGGAAAGAATAACATTTTGAGAATGTCATGAGTAAAAGAGACATGGGAAAACATCAGGTGATTTCTCAGTCATCCACTGCAAGCAAGGTCAAAGGTCTGGAAAAATCCACATTATTTTGTGGGTCTGCTCAGGGAAGGGTCACCGCCGTCTTATCACAGGTCAGAGCGGACTGCACCGCTGTGCCGTGATCACAGGAGTACACTTTGGCTTCTCCTCTCTCCCCTCCTCCCTCCCTCCCTCCATCTCTCTTTTCCTCCCTCCCTCTATCGCTTAGCCACCTGGCATCAGGCAGCACGCTCTCTTTCCATCTGCTCTTATTCTCAAGCTGAGGAAAGACTGGGGGACAGATGGATGGATGAGGGCTTGGGAAAAAAAAGGAGAAGGAAAAGTAAACAGTCAGGTCAGCAATGAGAGCAGCTGGGTATCTTTTATCAGCTTCAGATTAACACAGAGCACAACACGATAACATGTGATGAACAAAATCAGCAATTATTAACTTGTGTTTTGGACTCAGGAAGGAGACAAATCTGGATTTAAGGTCTAGTTTGAAAGATTTGTATTTCAACAGCATTGTTTTTATGTCCAAATGAGACCAACCTGAATACCATAGAACCAATGCTATAAGATACATTCTATCTCCTGCACACAAAGTGTCAAAAGCACACGTTGAAATGTGCCTCCCAACTTATTGATTGCCAGTGGTTTTCATATTGATTCAGATTAAAGCAGCTTTTCTATCTGAATGCCATCCGTCACTTTTTATGATTCAATCTAAGAAAGTGGCTTTTCATTTTGAGATGTCGAGGTCTTGACCAGGATGTTAAATGAAGTGCGCCTGATAGAGCATGTTGATGTGACTGCATTGCTGTAATTGAAAATGATGATGGTAAGACATGCAATCAATGTGTGTGTTTGTGTGTGTTGTACTACTGTATGTTGTCAGACATATGATGCATAATCAACGTTTGCTCGCTTGATGGGTAATGGGTGGTGCATTACATGGAGCTGAACTAATGACTCCTTGAAGGGCACAACATGTACTGACAATCGTTCACACTAATCATTCAGTGGATGTCAACACTGACTGTGTGTGTGTTTCAGAGGGTGTGTTTGGGTGCAACACCACCAGGCAGAATTAGAATTACCCGTCTTTGATGTCAGAGACACGACCTGGCAGTTTAATGTCTCAATTTATATGTGCAGTTGAAGTGATCCGAGCGTTTTCTTTCCCCTCACTTTCATATTCCCCAGCAGCCATAGAAATGTTAATCAGTTTATGTGTTAATACACACACAGGCCGCACATCAAGGGATTACAAAATGTATCTTTGAACGGATTGTCAGAGGTTCAATTTGCCACGTTTGTAGGGTGATCAAAAGATAACAAGATTGGTGTGTAGATGAAGAGCTTTTCCAACTTTGTTTTTGCATAATAAATTCATTTAGTGCAACCTGTTTTGCTTCACCTATGCAAGTCTCAGCGGTAACATAGCACTCTAATTGAGTGCAGGGTACACACATGCTACAATTCAGATGAGACTCATATTTTCCCATCAAAGTCTCACAAATCGGTATGCTAGTATCCTCCATATTCCCAAGATAAAGCAAGAGGCCAAAGACCAGAAGAGTTAAAAGACGTGCTTTTGTCTTTTTGGACTTTATAATGTTGCGAGAATGTAGTTCTACAAAGCCAGATGTGGCTATGCAGCTTTTTATTGCAACACATCCTCATAAAATGGTTCTTAACACACATTACAAAAGTTCTTCCTCAATTTTGGTGTAAGCTCCTGCCAATATAAGTCATGTTTAGCTTGTAACGTGTTCAAATGTTCTCTTCCATCTTTCCAGAAAAAGACAAAGCCACTTGTTTAGGGTTACATTTACAAAAGTAATTGGCTTATTTGATGTACAGAAGTTAGCCTACATGACAAAAAAAAAAGTTTTTTAATCTACCAATCCAACCTTTATTCTGGTTCACAGCCTTTGATTATATTAAAGTCATTATTTTCTGTAGGTAGAGCAAATAAGAACAGCCTGCTTATTGTCATGATCATCCAGAGCTATACATCTACAGTATGTGCTAAGGATTTGTAAAGTTCATTTTAAAAGTTATTTATTCCCACCCACATACAGTAAAGGCTTAACATTGCCCTTAACATATAGACGGTATGCTTGCCCTTCACCACCCCCACAAAAAATGAAAAGACTACCTCCATGAAAACAGAAGATATTGCCATATTAGCTTCAACCAAATAAAGAAATCAAAATGAAGAACTTCCATGTGCGTTGAGTGTCTTATATTTGTTATGGTTTATTGTTCTGTTTGTTTTCGTTGTGTGACATCTTTGGTGATATGTGGTCATCGCTGTGGTGTCCTGGGCAGCATTTCCCAGTGATCACTTGGCAACAGTGTTACCACGGTGTTGTTCTGATTCACTGATCTGACAGCAGCTCCCTAAACCCCAAACAAACAGCCGGCATTGTTTTACTGAGGCTGATGACACAGTAATAAATAATGTAACAACAAAACACTGCAAAATAAAGTTATACCGGCACATTACCAATATGTCAAAACAATAGGCTTAGCAACAGTAATATTACCGGTTTGTTACCATTAGTGTCTTAAACCCAATCGTACTTCCCTTGATAACATAATTATATTGGCATATGACAGTAATTCACTACAAGGTACATCAGGGCCCCCTTGGTGTGGGGCTGATCTGTTGTGGGCTTACATTTACAATCAAAGTAGCTACCAATCAACCAAACTCAAGCAGATCACGCAGTATGAATATTAAACGTAATTAAATGTTTTGGTTAAGCAGTTAAATGCTTGTTCCTAAATTAACAGTTGAAACATCTGAAGGTAAGGGATAAACTAATGAGATAGCAAAAAGAGAAGGACAAACTCTTAAGCCAAACACAATAAGTAAAATAGTTAGCATAAAGCAATGAATACACTTTGTAATTGGTTTGCTCACTTCAAGAACAAAACTATTGAAATGGTAAGCAAGAGCCATGAATAAACTTCTGAAAAAAATGGCTCAATGCGAGGGATATACTGTTGAAAGGTTAGCTTAAAGCAAGGTATAAACTATTGAAAAGGTAAGCTGAAAGCAAGTCATTAAACTGTTGAAATAGTGAGCAAACTTCATACAAAAACCTGTTGAAATAGTCGCCTAAAAGCAATGAATAAACTGTGGAAATAGTTATTTAGTGTCCAAGGACTGATAATTCAATCTTTGTTCATTGGTGGAATTCCATCATAGAGCCATATAGCTGTGTTTATCATTTATAATCACACATGTCATCTAGATTAAATTGTAATTCTATGCAGTATGAAATATGTAGGGTTTAAAGGCACTGTGTTTTAAGCTTATACATTTTACTAGCCTAATACTATGAGCTGCAGTGAGGGGCTGGCTATAGGTGAGGCGCTGGACAAACAGAATATTTACACTCCGCTCTCTGCACTCCAACTATGATTCATATCAGTGCCATAAAGCACAGGGTGAGGGCACTTTCAGACAGGGGTGGCATAAATCCCACAGTACACAGCTGATGAACATTTCTGGAAAAAACACATCGCTCTCTCAACACAACCCATTAATAAACACTCTGAACACAACAGGCTATTTCTGTTGTTTATCTCCGAGCAACAACACTGTGACTTATGTTTCAGACTCTGTCCAATCCACCGTTTTTTTAACAGTGGGTGTAGAGTCTGATGCCTGTTCTACAATGACACAAAGGCAACATGGTGACCTTCATGGTATTAGGGCGAGCCATCCAATCTCTCAGTCTCCCCTGAGACCGTCATAAAACACTCCCAGCTCTGACACCTCAGGGTGCAAGGTGTTGGGGCGAGACTTATTATGTGCCGTAAAAGAAAAAGCTAAAAAAAAAAGCATCTTAACATGACTGACTGTACACTGAGCAGCATGTTTATGTTCTATTGCAGCTTCCCTCCTCTGACAGAGCTCTACAGTCTCCAGCCTCTGACGTCAGCACATCTGCGTGGGCTGAAATTCACACTGAAATGGACACTGCATATACAAAGGGACAATATCCTCTGCTCTCATACTCACTGCAGTACTTTCACTAGCACAAAATAATGTTGGACAACACTTTCACGTTCCCAGCATTTCTTTAGGCTTTCTGTCCCAGATGCCCGTATACGGAAATTAGAAAAGGGCATTTGTGTATTCTGCACCCTCCGCCTGGAATATATTGCAGAAAGACTTGAAAAATGTGTATTTCAAAACTGACTCTTGTAAATGTGAGTCCTCCATGAGCGACTTCTGTTTTCTAGGCCAGGTCAACCTCTTTCATTATTTTCATATCTTAACCAATATTTTCCTGCATTATTACATGACAGCATACACTATTGAATGTTCTCAAAGGGGGAATTACATTTGTATTTTCAATAAGTAATCTTAGACGAGCCATTTATTAAGTCAAACACATTTGAAGGAGAATTTAAAAGTAAACTTACTTTCTTTGGCAACATATTTTACAAATGTTTTCCGAGTCAGTGAAAAATGTAATCAGTTTTACTAATGTTTGCACTCTGCAAGGCGCCAGTTAGACCGTTTAAAACGAAGATTGGAATGGACAGCGTCAGCAAAGTCATGAAACCTGATGCCAGATATGCTTTTTGAGTTGAGCATATAACTATAGCATCACATTGCATTGATTATTACTCTGTTATTATGGCTTTTTTTTTCAGTATAGCAACAACATCATTACCCTGAATCTGAATATCAATAATGCACAAATATATCTGGGCACAATGCTGTTACCTTTTTACCTATTGCTTTGTTTACACCATCATATTTCCTCTAGCTCAAGCAGACTCACACCACCAATAGGCAGGCAGAATAACAGCTAATGTGAACTGAATTAAAAGAGCGACCTGGTCATGGCATTTACTGACGCAGCGACCCGCCTCCCCCTCATTTTCCCCTTGTCAACACGGCACATAAATGCAGACTGTCTGCAGGAAAGAAAATAAGTAAATGCGGCTAGTGCAGGAGCAAATGTTGTTCATCAAAAGTCATTTCAGTTCTTCAGCATTTTTTCAGATGGGTGATTTTACAACATTACATTTGCAGCATTACTCGTTCACACTTGCAATTTGTCTTTCACACTTGCATGGCGCTTCACAAATGTGTTCATCGCTGCTAAAATTATCCTAACAGTCTAAATTACTTTCCTGTCACTGCTCGATAACGACTGCTTTTGAAGGGTAAAAGATGTCCTTACAGTAAGCCTGACTGCGATAAAGAGGAAAAGAGAAAGTGTTACTCAGTCACAGTGTGTTCCAATCTGTCTGGATTCTTTAAGATCACTCGGCTTGAGGATTTTGCCTTTTTGAGAGCTAAGGCAGTAAAAAAAATAATATTAGAGGATGAGGGGAGACACAGAAAAAAAGGAAACAGCTAGAGAACAGGACAACGGGGACAAAGAAACAGATCTGTTTAGGAAATTGCAATGGAAATCAGAAAGGTATGATTCTATATAGAAGAGGGGGAGACAGAAAAGATTGGGGGATGGGTGAAGGGAAGACAGACGATGCAGCTGTCTGAGAGAAAGCCACCTCTCTCTGGTGTTGATTATTTCTTAAGCACCCTGGCCGATGCTAATCTGAGGACGGATGGAGCTTAGTTAGTCGTTAATAGCTCTACCAACGCCTCCCAGTGTGTAGTGACCTGGCACATTAAAAGGTCAAGCTATCAGCCAACAACTACCATCGCTATCTTTACAAATCAACCACTGAGTTCTTATTATATGAGCAATTATATTTCAGTGTTATGGATCCTGTTTCACTCGCTGTCATTTCAATTCAGGTCATTTCTCACATCCATGCACAGACTCACAAGAAGAAGCAGACAGATTTTTACCCAGAGGTGCTTCTCATTCAAGGTTTTACAGCATTTCATGTTTAAAAAAAATTAGATGGACATAAATTGATGATGCTCCAGGCACGGGTTGGGTTTTTTCTCACAGAATCCTGTGCAGTTCTTATCTAAAAACATGTCTGCAGGGCTTATTAGAATGGTGCTCTTTGACCTATGCACTCGTACCCTTCATGAATTTTAACGGCCCCTTACGTATCAGAAGTATTGACAGTGAGAGTCAATAGAGAATGAGATATTTATGGACAGTGACTGGTTAGATGGGGTGAGATGCATGCTCTTGTATCAGGTGCAGGATGACAGGATTAAATTAGAACCAACATGTTTTTTGGTTGGGAGGTGGCGACTGAAGGTCATATGCTGTTAGGATTTCTTCGATTTTGGAGTAACTGAGCGTCGCTGCGTAATGATTTTCTTACTGCGGGTATCGATGTTCAGTACTAGTTCATCAAGAGACAGACTATTACGTGTGTAGCCCTTCAAGGATCATACTTTATCTTGAGCTGCAGCCTTTTTAATGCACGACGAACACGAAATGAGTCTTTTCCCTTTGGCAAAAAAAAACTGGGTGAATTCAACTGTAAAGAATTTATGAAGGAAGTTAAAATCTCTGCTTCTCATATGACAATTGGGCAAAAAACAGTCCCAGATCTAAATTACCATGGTATCCTTAGGGATTTAGTCAGCAAATTGATTTATAGCAAATGAGCTAAAAAAGTGCAAAAACACAGACATGGCTCCCTTTAGATGGAAAAAATGCTCGTCTGCAAATTGTGCCGAACACGCTGTGAAAGACAATATGACCTCACTGAGCACAACCAGCATTTCTGAACACTACACATACATTATTAATACACAATACTGCTTTGGGATTCTGCAGGCAAAGGCACAGCAAAGAAATACATGGCCAATGTTTTCACTGAAGGTTCAGATATAGTACATTTTCAATATAAGATGCCTGTGTTTATTTGCACTGTGTATAAAAACAGATTCTGCATTTCATTTATTAAGTTAAAAGGGATTAAAAAAGGCTTCTTCTTCTTATAATGAAGGTCTCTGTGAATAAGCAGCCCACAAAATGTTTGTGTGGGCTGACAGTAGGCCTATTTGTTATTTTGATATCTGTACTTTTTTATTTTAATCTGCATCATTGATAGTTTTGAGAATAGTTCCCCTTACCTCATATTTTTTCTGCTTTTTCCTCATTTGCTTTTCAAACTCTTAAGCCTTTAAAAATGCATGTTCCCTACTCATAACAGTTTTTCACCTTATAAACTATTTCTAAAAAAATGCATGAATAACTTTTATCTTTAGCAGGATATAATCTTAACCTTAAAGGTGGGGTAATTAATTTTGGAGAAACCAGAGTGCACTAGAATTTGAAAATACACAACCGGAACAAATCTGCCACTTCCTTATAGAGCCCCTCCTCCAACACACACGAACGCGCACATGACCAATGAGGGCACGAGATAAATTTGTGCACAGATGGAAGGCTGACAGGCAGGTAGGCCATCCAGTTATTTTAAAATGATTGGTCGTGCTTTTTACAGTACTACGGCTTCCACAGATGACATTCTTTTATGGATTTTTTGTCAAAGCACTTAAGATATTCATTGCTATCGGGATGTTAAGAGCCTTCCATGGAATATAACAACAAGTGTATCTCGAGCAGGTTTCTCAAACTTACCTAACCCACCTTTAAGTGGACATTTTCGGAAAACCTACATTTTCAGTTTGGCTAGGGCGCTTTGTGAATACGGCTACTGCTTTGCACATACACCAAAATATCTCCCAGTGTTCCTTCTTCTCTTTGTGCAAGCTTTAGCTAGCAGAAAGTGTCAAGTTGACCTAAATCCCGCCCACTGTGGGTCAGCGCCCTGCCGGCAGAGCAGCTCTCCGGCTGTCACACAAAGCACCAAACTGGCATATTCTTAGCCCTGCAGCTAGCTGGTTCCCATGGCCTGGGCAGATAAGCCTTGCTATTCATACCCAACCAAAGCTAGTCTGTTTCCTCAGCCGCTCTCCTTCAGGAGGAGACTGGTCAAAGATCTACCTCAGCTAAGCAGCTGATTAGCACGGTTCTGTCTGGAAGAGTCAACGGCTCTCAAACATGCACACAAAGAGCACTAGATAAAGTTGCAAACTCTCAGCAACAAAACACTTCCTGCACCTTTACGGGAGTGAGGTGTTTTCTCTCCATCTCTCTCATAAACCACCCACAGATCTGGCTTTTAAAATTCAGATAGCTGAACCTTCCTCTCTCCCTTCCTTGTTACTTCACAGCAGCCATGTCTGAACAGAAAACAATCTTTTACCATGGGAATGAATTAAAACAGTCTATATCTAGACGATAGATTCTTTGCAAGTCTTTGTCATTCAGCACTGTGTGTTTTCAAAGAGGAAACCGTCAAGGTTTCAGCATTACTAAGATCACTTAGAGATCCTGATCATCAACAGACTATAGACTTCCATGAAGTCCGCTGACAGCAGTTCACTTCATTTTGTCTGTTATTAATACAGGAAGTAACCAAATACATTAACTCACAGTAAAATGAGATAAATAGTATATACGTATATTTATTTTATGATATATTCCATTTTGTCTAAAATAAATTGCAGAGGGAAATGCTTTCCTTTTGATCAACACTACATCTTTTTGACGGATGATGTTTTTTCATTGAACAACCATATGATAAGAGTCGAAATGCAACGCATTATAACAAATAAAATCAATGATTAACTGTTGGCCTTCGACCTAAACAAGTCCTGTTTCAGGTGTCAAGATGTTGCTCAACCAAAAATCTATCTTTGAAAGGTCAAAGTAGCCTACTCAAGAATTTGCCAAACAAAGTAAATATTTCAAAACAAGCCTATACAATTGAAAAACATTTGCTCATCTTTCTTCTATTCTTTTTCATTATTCGTGACTCTGAGGTTGGGAACCAAATTAACTTACTGCATTAATTAAACTAGCCAACTAAAGTCATACAAAGCATCTGCACACTGACACAAAAAGCTACTCACACGTTATTGCATCAGTTCCAACGATCTCATTATGCCATAGCCAATATAATAATAATATTCTTAGTATTAAGTATTTCTACATCGTTTTATTGGTAATTTACTTAAATAATAGATCTAAGTATCACTTTTGGGAATATTGAGTCTTGTCAAAAATGCTCTGTAACCACACTGTGTGTTTGGCTTCACAGCAAAGCTTTGCTTCACAACTAAACAAGTTTGCACAACCACGGAGTGATAAGGCTCGCAGCTGCGTAGAGACACGCATAGTGACATGACAAGCCCGATTGCATAGACACAGATCCAAGCTCACAAAGCACACACAGGTTTCAACACAACATTGGCCTATGTAAAGGTCACGTCTCTTCTCTTAATGATAAAGTGGTTTTAGCTTTTAAATCATCTTGTTGATTCTCAATCAAGGTGTTATTCATTGACACTGATACTGCAGCATATTTCTGCACACACCAACAGGAGCCGTTCCTCTGAAGTTCAAGAGACAAATCCTTTTAGAAAACTAAAATCACTGGTGCAGCATTGTGAGGATCAGTCACATTCAAAGCTCAGCCGCCCCCCGAAAAAGGTTAAAAATGGGTGTATGCTTCCTACATTCCTAGAGAGGTAAAAAGTCCCTCAGGGTGAGAAGTGTCTCCCGCAGCTGGGTGCATGAGAAGCTCCACAAACACTGGCTTTCTCAGACCCAACAGCTTACTGAAAGGGCAGTGTGCAAAAGGCCTGCAGGAGGACGAGTAAAACTCTACAGAGAGATAGGGGGGGGGGGAAACAGTGCAATCGTACAGTTTTGTAGAAAGAGGCTAGCGAAGGTCGACATGTTTATTGGAAATATAGTTTGTACTATGGGTGTTGTTTTGAAAAAAGAGGCTAGTCAAAAGAAAATGATGTCTGTTCCAAATAGATTTCTCTCCTGTATTATGTGACTTAAGAACAAGCAAAAAACGTGTTCTTTGGACACTGAAATGTTATTTATTTCTCATATGTAACATAGGTTAATTTTTAATTATAGGCACTTTTCTTCTACTTCTTTCTTTTGCAGGTGGAAAATGTACTTTTTCAAGCGGTTGTTGTTGTAATATTCATTTCTGCCATGATACTCTGACTTGCACAACTACCCCATGTTTTTTTCTATGGTTAGTAAATAAAATATGTTTATCTCTTGCTAGGGCTTTTGGCTTGAACACAAACACTACATCATCAGTCTATCCCATTTCTAACATAATCCAATTAAGTCTATCATCACCAATAACTAAAGTTTCAAATAACTGCATTAAACTATTCTCAAGTACACTAACTGATTTCCAGTATATCATCAATCCTATGATGTGCACTCTCCACCCTCGTAAAGACCAAGGTACTATGTCACATAAACAAAAAAGAGATGCCGGCGCACTCCAAAATGCTTTTCTCCCCTTTAGCCAAGATGAACCAGTTCTTCACCTCAACCTGTCATGAAAGAGACTGATGTTCCAGCGGAGCGTCCCAGAGGTCAGGCAGATCATGTTCAACCACTGCATCTCAACCTTGGCAGATACATTAGTAAATGTAATTCCCCTTTGCCCTGCTGTATGTCTTTTAGTTGTGTGTGTAGGGTTCAGTAAAAGCCAAGAAGCCGTTGTTGCTGTATTTCAAATGTGTCAGTGAGAGAAAGAGGTTGAGAGAGCAGGGATTCATTTAGTTTGACATGCATGAAATACAGTTCCACGTCCCTGTAGGGAGGGTTGATAAATTGTAGTTTCAGAGAGATTGTATCTCCAAATTGCAAATCTGAAGATGTGCTTGGTCTTCAAAAGTTGCGGGTCAAAGAAGAAAACGATTTTTTTTGAGAGCTTAAAGATATACAGATATAGCCATTTGAATATCTTGCTCTTTTTGTGTAATTGAGGTATGAAAACAAGAATGAGCAAGGAGTGAAGGCTGTAGGCTGCAAAAGTGGAAAAGTAGAGGAGACTAGAAACTCCTGCAGTGAAGGGGAAAATGCCAAATACAGGTATGCAGGTAGTCGGGATACAGTGTACCGGTAAGTGTAATCTTCAGGCAATGAGCTGACAGCTGTCAGACACATGTCTCAAGACCATTTATTTCACAGGGAATATACCTAACCATCACCTACTTTCAGCTCTTTTTATAAACACAAAATAACAACCTAAAGATGTTATATCATCAGTTTTTCCGGTTTTTCCGCATCCACTGTTTAAAATGTTCATTGTTTATATATAATTCAGATTTATTTAAGGTTTTCTGTGAGGAAATGTTTGTGGCATAGCAACACTTGTAGAACTGAGCTGGACGTGACGCAAATAACAACAGAAACACATCCAGCAGGACCGGTCTGCGGGGGTTTCTCAGACTGATACAACTTCACCGTGCTAGCAAGTTGTGTGTGTGCACTGTCTGTGTATTTGCATGCTTGTTTCTTGTTTCCATCAATTCATCTGTGCTGAATTTCCCATTTCTGTTAGAATATGAATAGAAGGAGCCCTCATAGGGGGTAAGGAAAATATTGGAAAATAAGTTGCATATGAAAGTATAATTCATCGTATGTGTGTACTTTTGAACACTTCAACTTCATTTTTATATCATGTCACCTTTCCCTCGTATTTACGTCCAAGTTTCCCTTTGCTTAATTTAAAACAGCTCCCGCCCACATCAGCCTTCTATTTCTCTCACACACACACACACACACACACACACACACACACACACACACACACACACACACACACACACACACACACACACACACACACACACACACACACACACACACACACACACACACACACACACACACACACACACACACACACACACACACACACACACTTAGAATAACCCTGGCACTTCAAGTTTCTAATACTGGATGGAGGTTGTCATGGGAACACATCTTTGACAGTTTTCTCTGCTCACTCACAGTAAAAACACAGAGACTCACTCAGAGGCCAGAGAAAGTGCAGGCATCAGATGGAGAACAAGGGAAACAATCATCATCAGGAGGCATCAGTGACGGACAGTTGAGTGAATCCGGATACTGTCAAGTTAGTGAGTTAGATTTACCTGATTTCCCAAAAAGCTTAATTTCAACAATATAGGTTCGGTTTTCTATGCACTTTTCAACTTTTATTTTATGTTTGCAGCACAAACATTGATGCCACTCTCATATGTGTTTCATTAACGTGACTTAACCCAGACTAGAAACTTCTGGAAACAGATTGTCTGTCCAATAGTAACACAATACATGTTTTCTATATATTTCTCAGCTGGGACCAGTTGCCAGGCAACCAGAGGAGTCTCTAGGAAGTTACTGGTGCCGGCCAAGAAATAGTCTGGCATGAAACCTGTGGTAAAACAACAAGAATCCAATTAGTGAGCTTTAGAGGTACTGGTAAGCAGATTGTGTTAACTTGGACAGAGCCAGGCTAGCTGTTTCCCCCTGTGTTCAGTCTTTGTGCTAAGCTAACTAGCTGCTGACTCCAGCTACGTACTGTATTTACCACGGACAAGAGAGTGGTAGCCAGGTCTTTTTATATAGTGCTTTTTGGGGGTTTTCCATTTCCTGTAGTGTGTTATATAGGCTTGTGTGCATGTCAATTGTACTTTGGGATTTTAAGGCTAAAAGCCCAAAGTTCCCTGACATCACTAAGTTACACTCAGGCTTCAATTAGTGCTCAAAAACGTTCTTAGTGATTGGCCAAGGGGCGGGACATCCCTAAGCTGTATACCAATCATAACAAAATGTGCGAGCCAACCAATCAGAGCAGACAGGGCAAAAATTGGTGCTGGTATTTTATCCTCTTAGTTTTTCTGGCATGCTGTGAACAAAGTAACACAATGCACACAGTATGTTGTGTTTATTTTTCGATGATTTATGATCATTTCTTCATTTTTTTTAATATATAGAAAATGCAGTCAGCAATGTTCTGCGTTTCAAGCAGTTTTATCTAAATACAGTACAGTGTAATGAATTTCTCTAACACTATAGAAGGTTATACGGAAATGTGGATTTCTATTCACTATGTGTTTGCCCTCGCTTTCCTTTTCATTTGGTCCCCAGAAATGTGAAATACAAACTGTATGGTTTTCTCAACAGAGGTCGCGGAGTTAATGCAGACTAGCAGATAACTGAAGAGCAGCTTCTCTGTGCCTATAGCCATAGAAAAACATAACATGGGAGGGTGGCAGGAGTCAATTATTGCACATATGAAAATAAGATATTGCAAAAAACATGATGCTGCACAGAATATACATTTTCCAGATCATTACTAGTACACAGTAATGTGGTAAACATTGATGTAGCACATGAATGAAATGTGAGTTTAAGTGTGTGCGGCAACTCAAAATTTGACATTATATTATACAACTTTCCATGAAAGCCGAACAACAGTGAACGAAGTAAGGTTAATAGAGAGCTATATAATACAATGTGATTCATCCACTTCTGGCTGAAGTCTCCCTTATTTTGAATTAGTAAATTAATTAATCAGGGTCCAGTTCTGCTCCTTAACAAACAATAGAAATAATGAAACTCCCAGTGACCATGAGCGCCACGACCCCATTTCAGGTCCATTACACAAAATAAGGCCAGTTGCCAGGCAACTAGTGGAGATTACAGGAAGTGACTGTTCCCAGCCAAGAACAAATCCTAAGAAATATTCAATTCATACTCTATACCCCCATACAACTGTGGTGCCTTCGTTCTTACCATATATACAGAGTAAGAACAAAGGTACCATCTTCTCATCTTATTCTGTAGAAATGTGATTCTCAAAATGTATTTAGTTTTTGCACCAGCTAAATTAAACATCCATCACAGCTCTTATGAAAGACACATTTCACAACAGGAAATCTGTTATGCAATACATTTAGTTTAGAAAACAACTAATGTAAGCGACCTAAGATGAGCCCTGGAGGGTAATTTAACATCATAACATTAAATACACCAAACATTTTACATAAAACGAATAAAAGAAGAAAAATATTTAAGGGAATGTTGTTATGTTTTTGTCTTACAGTAGCCTTGACATCATGGTTTGCTTATCCCTCTGTGTCCTGGCAGGGAAAATGGTACATTTAGTTGGGGCACACATAATCACTACTTCACTTATCAACACGTTCTACTGAATAAACAGCCCCTACAGAGCACAGTATAATTAACCAGAATCAACATGTCTGATGTCTCACTTTGCACTATGTTCATTTGCATGTTAAAATAATGTATATCGACAAACAGAAGTCATGATATAGAAATTGTAATAATTACTCTTAATTGTGCTAGAACTCAGTTGAGAAAATGTGTGAATAGTCTTTCCCTCGAGCACTGATTATATGAGCTTTACATTCACTGAATTATATCCATCTATACTTGATCATGCAGTATGTTTTAAGCTGATTATTGGAGAACGTGAAACAGACTTACTTTTTGCATTGCTAATTGATTATTCTATGGATCTCCTGTTTTTGACAAGCATTAACTGACTCTGCGTGTGGTATCCTGCTGCGTCACCAAGCTAAAGCACATAATCAAGGTACTTCATTAAAGGTCATTTTTAGCTGGAAATGTTTTAATTGTATATTACAAATGTAGCCCTACATACATTAGTCGTATTAATTAACCTTTCATCAACGGAGCCAATGCATTTAGAGATTTAGGACCATGGGGAAAAAACGTCAGTGAGATCCAGACTAATCAGTATTAATCAGCAATGCATCACTTCTAAAGAGATCCCTCCAGAGGCTGCAGGTCACTAACAACATATTCACACACACACACACACACACACACACACACACACACACACACACACACACACACACACACACACACACACACACACACACACACACACACACGCACAAACACACACACACACACACACACACACACACACACACACACACACACACACACACACACACACACACACACACACACACACACACACACACACACACAAAAGATCTGTCAGCTGCCTTTGAATGATAGGATATGTCAATATTTCCATGGGCTTCTCTCCTGGGTCTTCAGATGAGCGTGGCATGGGAGGGCCCATGGGAAAGGTCAGTGCAGCTCAGAGCCCGGGTGGAGCTTCATCAAATACAACACTGAGGGATCAAAAGCTAGGATGTAGCCCAACAGTGAGACCTCTCTGTGGGGGGTCTAAAGGATCCTGGAGAGCTGGAGGAGATGGAGGAGATGGAGGATGATGAAAGACAACAAGGAGATGTGAAATAAGGGAGGGTGTTGTGGAACAGCCTGAAAGAGAAGTGGAGGAGTTTGGGAGGATAGACATCAGGGACATGAGCAGGAAGTGGCAGCCTCGCACCGCTGGGCACATTGTGAGTCACCTGTATGTCCACGGCTTAATTATTCACATACAGTATGCAGAAGCACAACCCATATTTTTCCATTTCACAGGAAATTACCTGAGCGTAGGCTTTAGTGTTACACCAACTTGTCCATTACCTTGTAGAAAGGTGCAGTTTGACTTTGTCATGTTATATTTGGAATTAAATCCAAAGAATTGGACATAACCCACTCTTTTTCAAATCAAAAAGGGTTATTTACTTTCCCTGTTTGTGTGATGGTATTATGCTAAATATGAGAGTTGCTAGCTGGTACATTTTGGACAGAGCTTGTTTCTCTGTTTTAAGTATTTTTGCTAAGCTAACGGCTATTGGATACATTGCTATTTATAAATCAGGCAGTGTAGTCCTTTTGATCTTCCTTTTCTATAGCAAGAATGCAAATGTATTTGACAAATGTATTCGTTTGGATATACTAAACATTTATTTTGGCATAACTAGGGTGCATCTTGGTTATCTATTAATGTACTCATGCTTAAAAGCAAAATCCTACACACCAAGAAGTGTATGATTTTTTAAATATAAAGCTGGATAGCAAAAGTGCAATTATTGTCAGGAATTGTTCATGACAGCTTTAAGTGCCTCTGCATACATAACTACCATGCCTATGAATCATACAATTCAAAAGAGAAGCTGAGAGTGACTCATTCGACTAAAATCCTCCAGTGGCTGCCTGCATGCAGAAACACAACAGTGCAAAAAGAAATGACAGAGACAGAGAGGGAGGAGGAGAGCAGCAGGGCTACGTCACCGATGAAAGAGTAATCAGACCCTTGGGGCAGAGGGGATGAATAAAGGAGGAGTGTGGGTAATATTACCCACATCTCCCTACTGCTTGTGGCCGACTGTCGTGTCTTGCTGGGCAGTGATGTCACTCACAAACACACACGTATTTAAAGAGCGGCACACACTGCAGATGCTAAATTATTAAACATATAAGATATTTAAACTGATTTACTACGCCCCTAATAGGTTTTTTTCTTCTTCTCCTAGGTGGATGCAAAACATGCACCCAAATTCTGGGAAAAACGACCCATTTCTAACATCTAAAGTCCAAATTCAACATTAACAGAAAGAGAAAGAGGGCAGCAGACATAAGATTCAGGTTTCCTCCTATTCTGCAAACAAGGGTTGACCGCACACTACAAAAGCTGTACCTAAATATAGTAAAGGAGAAGGAGAGAGAGAGAGGAAGAAAGAGGACGAGGATCTGACTGGCTTGCACCCATATACAGGTATAACCTCTGCCTCACTGCTAGCGCATGGTGTCTCACTAAACTGTGTCCCCACTTTCAGTACCCTCAGCACTTTAGTCATTTGCTATAAATAGGCCTTCACACAAACACCTCAGCCAACAGCCCATTTCGCCTGTCTACTTTCATTTTCAGCTAATGAGATTTCAGCGGTGATGAGACTTCACCTGCGGACCGGCGTTGTGTTGACGGTGTGCAAAGCACGCTCTGAGAAGCCTGTGTTGCGGTGCTGTATTGGCTCAGAAAATGCTTAGCCCAACCCATCACGGTGAAATACTGCGCACCTCCATGGGAGGGCCAAGGGCACTCTCACCGGGGCCGGGGGAAGCTTTTAAATCATACACGCCATCATAAGGTGCACACACACACTTGGACACACATTTATGGTCAAAGGCACACACTGTAGACACAGACTGTTCTGTTGTCTTCTAAACGAAAAGACACCAATGCTATTTGTAACGATATTGTAGCTCATTATAAGAGTTAAAGGCCATTCAAGCTAATTGTCTGCCATTTTTTGGATGTAAAAGAAAAGCATTTGTAATATTATAATCTTCTAGATTAAAAAGCTTCACTCTGTTGGTGTAGCAGTAATTGACTTTGTGCTGCTGTAGCTGCTGTATCTATAGCAAGCAGCAGAGGGCTATCTGGAAATGTAAACACAGGAAGAAGAGCCTTGACTGTGTTCAGAAAGTCAGTGTTACATATTACATTACATTACATGTCACTTGTTAGACTTGTATCCATATACATTAATATACATGATGAACATGTTTTAATTCAAATGTACTAAATAAAAACAAAATACTACACTATCTCTCTCCTCAAGCCTGAAGGAAGAATACTTTTGAGTCTGGGTAAATATAAAACACACACACGCACACGCACACGCACACGCACACACACACACAGTTGTTGTTGACCAAGCCTTCCAGCTGCACTTCCTGTAGGGGGGAGTCCTGATAATATGTATATATTTTCCACTCCAGTGTAATCTGCCGGGCCCCCTCTCTCTTTTAACTTCATCCTTTCCATTTTCGTTTCAACAACTGTTTATAGACCACTTGGATTTCTCACCTTCCCCACTTTGCTTTCACCCAGCCTGCTTAACCACTAGCCAAAAAGACTCAACAAACTGCTACACAGCTATTTAAGAATACAGCCTCCTTGAAAATAAACAAACTGCACATCATTAAAGCTTTCATAAAAGGTACTTTTGGTCAGAACACAACATGTTATGAGAGAAACAACAACTCATTCTTCTTTTCTTCTGGAGAAAGGTTCCTGTTCTCCTTGAAGTTCTCTTCCTGTCACTGATGTGTACCAAGCTAAGAACCATAGATGAGAACTCCCACTTCATCAAACTAAGAAAGAACACAAAAGGGACCTCCTCGTGATGAGTGAAGTATGTTTTTTTTTTAGCAACAGAGAGCAAGGCTCCTCATAATAGTTTCTCTTTGACGAGGCTTTATGGATCTGAAGACAGAGGGTGACACACAGAGGGCATCAGGGAGTAACAGTTCAATCAGGAGAGACGTGATGTATGGAATACATGTTTATTATCGGGTCACATTATATAAATGAAACATAATGATGACAGTTTATAACAAGTGAATGAAATGGTGTTTGGCGATTAGGCCCAGGTTTTGAAGGATGTCATTCAGGAAGGGAAGAACCGTTTCCGATGAACCCCCCCGGGTCTAGACACTGGTGGTGGTGATAAGTGGTTAGGTCCGGTTGGAAGGGAGAAGGTTAAGCTTGGTCCTGAGTTGGAAGCAGGAGGCGAAGGGGTGGAGGAGGGTTGCGCGTTGACACCTGGAAGACAGCTGATGGAAAAGGGGAGAGCATATATAGAGGGATTAACAGGTGCGATGATTGGGCTTGTGAATGGAGGGAAGTGATAGGTTAGCTGAGGAGTGGCGCTCCCTATCCTTTAGTGAAGGGAGCGAGTATTGCCATGACGCGCAATACGAAGTGATAGGTCTTCCTGCCTGAACTTGCGCTGAGCTTCATTTTAACTCTCCTCCACATATTGGGGCCTGTTTGGCTCATGTTACTGTTATCTGTGTCCCTGTAAAGCTCCATGCTAAACAGTTAGCATAAAGAGCAGCGACACAGCCATTTTAAACTTGTTTTTGTTATCCCTGCAACATTAATGTAAAGTAGCCATAAAAGTTGAATCTCGCTGCTTCATCTTTATAAAAATGGATCATCCAAACTGTAGGTCTGCCTGCCTTTGAATCTGAAGACGGCAACATCAGCCGAGGCTTTCAAACTCCTGTTTAAAAATGGATCTACAATCTGTAACTGAAAGTACTTTTTGTCCCCTTCCCCTCCATCAGACACAGACACAGGAAGTTAGGATCAGTTCTCCCATCCAAGCTGAAATGCAGCACATGCCTGGCATTTCAGAGTCTCAAGAATCCCCCATCTGGACTGCAACTCACTCTGTGACGTCAGAAAGCTCTTTGTATGTGTGAGCAGGCCTCACCGCCAGCCCACGCATGGCGGAGGAGGAGGAGTGGGTGAGGTGGGATGGAGGGATGGAGGTGGGCTTTACGCTGTGATGTAATTTGATGGAAACTGTTATGTGTGGTGATGCTGCATCTTACAGCAGCATTGAGCGACACAGCCTCCTACCGGCTGAAGAAAAGATGAGCACAGCACAGTGTATCTGACCGGGACAATATGTTTGTGTTGCCTCCTTCAATTTAGCAGCAGTGTTTCCTCATCCTGGGCATCAACAAGCATATCTTATTCAAACAGTTTATGTATATTGAATATTGAGATCAAATGTTGAACATATTGCGTGGAAGTTTCATACTAATTCTTTGATTGTTGTGTGACCTAATAATCACATGAGTTTACTTAAGCTGTAACGAGATGATGGAACATAAAAGCCTGGCCCACAATGAAGCCTGACATTCCACAAAAGGCATTATGTCCTTTGTTACCGAGATGATAATCTTATCTGAATGTGACCGCTGTGGAACTGAGAGGACACTCAATTTTGGAAAATGAAC
The DNA here is from genome assembly GCF_949606895.1 of Notothenia rossii. Taxonomy (NCBI): domain Eukaryota; kingdom Metazoa; phylum Chordata; class Actinopteri; order Perciformes; family Nototheniidae; genus Notothenia; species Notothenia rossii. Next base: position 13,388,151 of record NC_136906.1, read on the forward strand.
CTATAGCGCCATCCGCTGGTGATATGGGTACACCTCTTGTGTTTTTAAATTGTTAGCATTACAATGTGACTTGTCAGTTTAAGCAATGAGCTATCTTAAAATCTGAACTGAGTATTCGTCCTTAGGCCTGTACAGTAGGTAGTGGGATGGATTTTAGTTACAGTGTCACAAATATTTCTTCAGATAAGCACATAAGACACCCAGTAAATGGCATGCAGTTACAGAGGACGTGTTGAAGGAAGAACAGTGGAATGTTCAACTTTTCCTTTTATGATGAAATGTCATAAGTTTAGGTTTAGAATATATTAAATGCTTAACATTTGGTAGATGGCTTCAATCTGAATCAAATCTTGATTGGTGCAAGAAAGTCTATTAAATCTTCTTTTCCCAATAGAGCTCCGCCAGATTAAAACCTTTAAAAAAGACAAAAACACTAAATGTTTGTGTTCATAAGACCTCATTACTAATGTTGTAGTTGATTAAAAAATACAATTTCAACTCACATTTGTGTTTGTGCAGATACATTTGGGTTTCTGGAGCGCCTACCAATAACCAACAGTCATGTCATATTATAGTATTCTATAAAAAAGTTTTTTTTTTAATTTTTATTAAAAAAGAACCATATAAAAGGCTTTGGTATAGTAAGCCATAAAAAGCCACAGTATTTCATTAAAGGTCATAAAATAATAATAAATAAGGGTGAACCTGCACGCTGCGACCTGCCAGAAAGGTTTGTTGTCTGTGTTGTTATTAAAATGTGTGCCACAATGGATCCTTGTCTGTTATCTGCCTACGGTCGTAGATAAACTGAACCTCAAATATATGTAAACTGTCACATAAAAAAAAAAGCCATTGAAACGCTCAAAACATTTTTTAAAAGTATGTCAAAAAACGTCATAAAGAACACATAGCATAGTATGCCACAGTAAAGTATATCAGATGGTATGACAGTGTTGACGCAGGCCTCTGGTTTGTGAACATTCAAACATGTAAAGTATGAACCTGAGAGGAAAAACATAATATTTCACCTTCGACCCTCTTCGTGGTAACGGTATTTTTTTTCTTCAATGAAACACATGATCACAGAAATGTCTCCATGAAACTGAGTTTAATAGATTGTTAAAAATAAGGCTATGATGCTGTTTTAGCAAACATTGACCAGGAGGAATCACTGTTATGGCGTCCAGAGAGGCACCGGGTTAGTGTGACTAGTCTCTGGAGTATTACAGATGGACAAACAGTGAGCACACATACACCGCACATTTCAAAATCAAACACACACACTGGAAATTGTGTCCTGCGTTCAAACTCCTACATGTACACATGTACTGTACACACAAACACCACCCAAAACGGTGGCAATACACAGACTGAGCTGAAAACATAGCAGTGTCCTCTTTTTAAAAAAACACAAAAAACAAAACATGCATAGCTTAGTACATGAATCTTGATCGGAAAGCTATTGTTTGCACACTTTATGTCATGGTTTGTCAAAAATGTCCAACATGATTACATTGAAATTGTTTATTTGTCCATTATTAACAATCATTCAAACCCATCTGACTATTATTTTTTACAATAGCCTATTTTGCTCATGTAGAAAGTTACATTCTGAACCAAGGTAGGCTCGTCAACAAAGGAAATAAATACTGGAATGGCAACAACAAAATAGAAAGTTACTATTTTAAAATGGACTGGAGACCACTCTTGGTCCAACTTAAAATATAAAAAACAATTAGAACACCTGCTTATATTGACATTTTGCAAATAAAAGTGTCTCACGCATGAATACAAAACACAAACAATGAATTGCCTTCCAGTCCTTCAAATGCATTTGTAACAACAAAACAAGGAATGATGAAGCAATCAGGAAGTCTCCCTTTAGTGCTGTGCGCATGTCCGTCAGAAGGTGCTACACAAAAAATGTTTAGTCAGATTTCATTATTCAAGCTTATTTCCCAGTAAAATGACACCCTGAAAACAACACCCTTCAATTATCGAATACGTTTTAGGTTGGAATGATGAATCAAATTATAAGTCAGTTTCACGGTGCTTCTTCTTTCGTCCTTTGGGTACTGGGGTGCTACAAGTTTGTACATTAGTTTCCTTCACATGATTAGAACATAGTGGTTTATAGAGTACAAAACTATGAGTGTTCTTCCAAACATCAACTTACATTTTAAAGTGCCAATGAGTTGAAGCACCAAGCTGGTGGCACGGACAGATTTTCCCCTAACACGACAAACAGGAGTATAGTTTGAAATGGTTCCCCCCATGTAGGCTAATGCTAACCTGCGCTACAGTGAGATGGTTATTGTTTTCAGTGTTAGCAGTGCCCAAACTGCTAAGACATTATTTAGGTGATTAAAAACAAACCAGTGGCCAATAGGACTTGGTTTCATTCAATATTAATACGACCTCTCAAGATGTTTAAGCACTTTTGCTGACCAAAAGCACATTTAATTTACCACTGGCAAGCTGCTTTCTAGTAATCAGACCGTACAGTTGAGTAATCAGCCTTAGAAAACACATTCAGAGAATTGAAATTTGACCTTGTAGGGAACATATTTTGACGCCCAGCCGTAATGGTTAAGATAATAAAAATGCTCATTGAATGCATACACACACACACACACACACACACACACACACACACACACACCTGAAGCTCACACAGAAAATGTTTTACAAATGTAAAATTCTATGTGTTCAATATAAAATATACTTCAGTTCAACTTTCTTCTCCCTTTTTTTTTTTAAAGCGCGTTTCCCTTTTACTTTCCATATCGATCCCTTTTTTAACATTTGGGAAACAAACGACTTCCATTCATTACCTGATCAAACTATGCTCACCGCTTTCTTTGCGCCAACTCAGCTTTTTCCCCAGAGTGCACCGGCTTTTCCAACATGCGACCCAGCAGCAGGGAACACTCGGACGGATTCCTTAAGTTAACACAAGCCTCACCACAACTCATTCAAATTCATAAAGAATAAACTGTACAAAACATGGACTAAAAATATTTTTGTTTTACAAAGTATTCAACTACTCAGGCATTAAAAACAATCAGTAATATCAAATTAAAAACTTGGAGGAGGACATGCAGGGGTTCGGTGGGCGGCACAACAGTCTGTGATTATTATTTCTTCAATCGAGAGAGTTTGACACCTGCCAGACGATGAGGTGGCTCCGCTCGACCTTGGTGGGCGGAGACTGCTGGCTGGCTGCTGGCTCTGATAAACCGTCCAACTCCCCGCCTTCATCACCTAGAGGGGAGGAGGACGATGTGTCAATCAAACGGCATAACAGTGGAGATGTGTAGCCTCTATGCACCAGCTAAATTAGCTTTAAAAGGTCCCCTATCATACTGTTTTTCACCAATATATTATAGGTCTCAGACATATATACAAACATGTCTCTGAAGTGTTTGGCTCGAAACACCAAACAGATCATTGCAGCATTACCCATAATCCCCTCTGTTTCAGCCCTGTTTCAAAAGTGCTGATTCTGTGTCTGTTACTTTAGATGAAAATAAGGAGCCCCTCCCCACGCCCCTCTGAGAGATATTTGGTTAGAAAGAACACAATGGTGCTCTAGGGGGAGATTCAGGTGATAAGGGGGGGGGGGGGGTACCTTGGTTGGTGATTGGCTAATGGTTACACAAGCCAAAAAATCTTTATGACATCATAAAGTGGCCAAAATCTGATCAGCTCATTTTCAGACAGGTTTTTATATAAATGGATCAGGACAAAAAGAGAGAGAATCTTTTTTCCTGAAACTTCCAGATTCTCTTGACACAGAGGAGACACATGTTGATGTATAAAATACATGAAAAAGTGGATTTTGCATAATAGGTGACCTTTAAGTCAGAAAGTAGTCTAGTAAACATTATTGTTAAAGTAGATTCTGATTCAACCGTTAATATTTAGGATTAAACCAAAAGGAAATGCAACTTGTGTATACACTTCGTTAATGCTGTGACATACTCACCCATTCTGAAGTCAATGTACCCTTCTCCTCCACTCATCACCAGGAAGGTTTTGGGCTCAGAGGTTGCTGTGTCCGAGGATTCAGAGGGGGGTTCATCAGAGCCCGAATCTGCACTGCCGGGAGGGGGCATCGCCTGACCTGTGACACAAAAACAAAAACAATTACACTAATAAAAAAGACATTAAAGTAAGTTTTCTTTTTACAGTAATGAGGAAGCTATAATCCCAAAGCATCGGCCCTGTTTACTACATAAACAGCATCAATCATTGACAGGATCATTTGCATTATAAAAGGTGATTATATGCTGGAATTGATCCACTGTCTTCACGATCAATTCATGTGCATATTTTCTTGGTTTATCATATGAAATGTCAAAGTAGTTAAAAAACACATCCATGATAACGTCTTCAAATGTCTTGTTTGATCTGATAAACAGTGGAAGTCCCATAGATATTTAATTTGCAATGTTATAAAACAGAGAAAAACCACAAATGATTAAAATGTGAGAAGTTGCAACAAACTTTTTTTTTTGCTTGCAGACATTTACCATTATTCAAAATGGTGGCAGAATAGATTTGATCTGATTGTATTTATCGATGCAGCTCCACAAACATAAATAAATTGCCTATTGGTTTGTAAGATCTTATCTGATGCACATTGCAGGCAATATTCAATGGTTTATGGTTAATAATTATGCAGTGTTGTTCACAGTTTCTGTCACTTGCACTTCCTGCTTACCTGGCACGGTGACAAAGAACTTGACAGCATCTCGGTGTCCGTGGAAACACAGCTGGGCGTGAGCCATGGAGCAGTACGGCACACAGCTGCCCTGCACGGCACCGTCTGAACCGTCATCACTGTAAACCCGCACAGCACTGCCGGGACGAATTGACACTATTCCCGTTGTCTTATTGGCTGCAGGATACGAAGGATATAATTGTATTTTATATAATACAAGAAGGACAAGGAAGCACAAACACACACTCACACAGACATATTTATGGTGACACTGATTTCCTATCCTTAAAACAAGACAAAGCAGGGTTTTGAGCAGAGCTGCCTGTAGGTTTGTGTCAATTTGCTGTCATTGTTTCTATAAGCATAACTAGCACATTATTAGCCACACAGTGTCATTGTCACATTTTGCCAAAACTTAAAATGAATGAAAAACAACAGCTTCTTCTCAAAAGTCAAACATCATTTGGAAGGAAAGAGAAATAAATAAGTTCTTTAAAAGAAAGGGATATTTAGTCGAACTGCACAGGAAGTCCAGTTCATAAAGCACACACACGTGTATTCAGTAAATACCTATTTGAACATTAACTTAAAAATAAATCCTTCTGAAAACTAAGGTGCAGGTGTGTGTTACCTTCAGACAGCGGGATGGAGATGATGACGCCGTTTCCTGTTCCCACCCAGAGCCGGCTGCAGGACACCATCAGAGCTGTGATCCTCACAAAGGAGAAGCCCAGTTTACCCGTACCTGCAACACACAGAACACACACTTATTTGTTGTTTCACTCCATGTGATCTTGAGGAAAGAGTTCTGTCTGTACCTGAAATATACATATGCTGCTTTCTAAATAACAAGAATGTAAAAAACAAACAAACATGTGGATTTCTGAAGGACGTAACTAGTACTACACACATCCTTTACTCAAGTAGAAGTACAGATACTCATGTTTAAAAATACTCTGGTAAAAGTACTGACTAAAGTTCTTTACTCAAGCAAAAGTAAAGAGGGCTTCGATATGTACTTAAGTAAAAAGTACTCATAACTACCAACTGTTTTAAAGAGTACCTGACCTCCCTTTATATTAATAGAACAATAATGTCATTGTTAGCTAATGAATGTTTCCATGCTGAACAACGGCAACATGACAACATTTTCATTGGTCCCTCTTTTTTTAGAGAAGACCAGGAAATGATGGATACACGGATTGTGTTCAAATCAATAGATGACTCTAAATAATAATGATTAGGCCACCAAACACAACAAGTAAGCAGCCTGTTTTGAAAATGTAAGAAGTAGAAATGACAGGTATTTGTGTTAAAAATGTAAGAAGTCAAAGTAAAAAGTCGTCAGAAAAATAAGTAGTGGAGTAAAGTACTGATACCAGAAACATGTACTTAAGTACAGTAACGAAGTATTTGTACTCCACTACTTCCCACCTCTGGTAAGGAGAATAAAATGTGCGTACCCAACATCTTGCTGACGTAGGGCTCGATGTCCACGTCTTGGAGGTGCTGGTAGGTGTGGGCGTGAAACAAGCGTAGCGTTGAATCCAGTCGGATGGACACCCAGATACCGTCCCCCACCCAGGCCAGCTGCCGCACCTGACTCTCCTTACGAGGATGGGCGTCAAACGACTTCTGCTCAGACACCACGGGATGAGAATGTGTCGTTATAATATTGTAGGATTGGATTTATGTCACGATAAAACATATTTTAGATGAAATTAACGCAACCCAATATTCTGTTTCGAGTGAGATTTAAGTCATATATTGACAGCTGTACCTCTATCCTCATGGCCTTGGGCTGGATGATGTAGATCTTGTTCCTGTAGCCGCACCACACCTTGTCGTAGACCACCGTCATGCAGCGGATAGAGTGGTGAGGCCGGCCCAGGTCCAACAGGTGGTAGTTGGTTAAATCCCACTGACCGTCTGCGTGGGAGGAACACAAATACTTTATGATCTTTGGTGCATAACATCAGAAGATACAACCTAATATCTTCAAAAGTGTAAATACTGTTTTAAAAAGTGTGAAATGACTTCTTTAGGTATATATATAAAAACATTTTTTTAAAGATGCCACATGCCAGTTTTTAAAGTCAAGAAGACAAAAATCATTCACTGTCTTTTTGGCCGATAAACCGTTGGAATAAAAGTCATTTCTCCTCCTTGACGTTCAAAACTGGGACGCGCTGCCCTTTGAGATTTATATATAGATTATATTTACTGGACTTTGGGTTTAACACTCCAATATGAAATCGTATTGTTGAGACTTAACCTCCTTTACCAAATAAAAACCTTCTGATTTCTCTTCTTCAAATTGCTGAAACTTGACAAATATTTACCAAATGATATTAGAATGAACTGAGACAATATGAACCATGTATATTGACCGTAATTTTCGGACTACAAGCCGCGCCTTTTTTCCCATTTTTCGACGCTGCGGCTTATAAAACGGTGCGGCTAATCTATGGATTTTTACAGCTAACGGCCACTAGGGGACCTCCTAAATCTATGGATTTTACAGGTTACAGTCCACCACCTTTAACTCTATGGGCTCTATGGCCGGTCCGCACCCCCCACCTGTAAGCAGCGGGCTCCAGCAGGAAAAGCTGGAGGCCGGAAAAGATTGAGACAGGTAGCGCGCAAAAGTAAAAGTGGAACCGAGAGTGGTACGAGAGACAGAACGAGAGCAAGACAGACAGACATTACGAGAGCGAGACAGTTTGTCCCCGTACCACTGGTTGAAAACCACTGCTGTAGATCACTGCCGGTACGTGCGCTGGGAGCGCACCGTTTAAGTTTGAAAGTTGAAAAGTTTGTGTGTCTGAAACGCTATGTGATACAGTACAGTTTACACAGCACATGTTCTGTAGCTACTATTGCACTAAATGCTAACACTTGAATACGTTATGCAAATATGCAACTTGTTTGTTGAAATGTTAATAAATGGGAGCTTCCTCAAACAGCCATCTCTTTCCCGACAATCCCCTCTGTGCACGAACCCTTACATATGGTAATTAAACATTAAAACAGCTGCGGCTTATAGTCCAGTGCGGCTTATATATGTACACATCATTCAATTTAGCTGCTGCGGCTTATATTCAGGTGCGCCTTATAGTCCGAAAATTACGGTATATCAACCTGAGAAGACTACAGGATATTCAAATGGTCATATTTCTGCATGTTGTCTGTGAAAACAAAGGGCGCTATAACCCACAGACTCACCGATGCTTCTGTGGAAAATTGCTAATGTCCCGTCAGCCAGAGCCACCAGGACTCTCCCTTTAACGTGCCTGTAAAGAGAGAGGAACACACCATGTTCACACACTTAGTCCTGTATTATGTACCAATCTAGATTTGTTGTGTTTGTCTTTGAAAAACGACACGTGTACTCACACTATGCCGAGGATGGAGTCTTTCAGCTTGATGGCATGGAGACACTTCCTCCATCGAGCCACAGCCGAGTGCACGTACAGACTGAGGAGGGGAGAGACAGAGAGACACCAAAGGCTGATCAGAGGGCAGCCATGGCTCACGAGTGGGTTTATTGAACTCAATTGTACAATTAGAGCTGGAAGTATGACTGTATGGACACATGTTCCAAAACAAGAACAACAACTGGACTAAAACCAGCCTGATCTTCAGTCCCATATTAAAAAAGCACTGTTAATGTTCACTAAAACAAGCACTCGTGATATTTGTTCTGTGAGCGCCTGCCTTATATTTGGCCGCTGCCCTCTATTAGTTTTGTATTTCTGTTGTACCTATATGTTCACTTTGTTTTATGGGGTTTTGTATTGTTGCATCGACTCAGTTGTCTTGTGTCTTATCTGTCGGAGAGAAATCTGTATTTAATTTATTTTTATTATCATACCTTTCACCTCCTTGTGTCCATGTACCTTTAAAGTTCTTAACAAATATTCTGAGGGGAATTTCTTGTCGTTTCTTTTTAACTTGTGATGTGTCATTTTGTAAAGCACTTAGAGCTGCCTGTGTTGATGAAAAGTGCTATATAAATAAAGCATCATTATTATTATTATTATTATTATTATTGTGTCTGCTCTGCTGCTCACCATCCGTTCTGAGCTCCCAGCCACATGGTGGGCAGGGCGCTGCTCATTCTCAGGACTTCCCCGTCTGACGGCTCCGATTCTTCTGGAAAGGATTCCCCGTCGTACCCGCAGCCCCTAGATCAGCAGGCAGAAGATGCACAAGTGTTTTTACTTCATACAAAAATGTAACTATATGTTTTTCATTTGGTTTGTAAGCAAACACAGAAAGAATAACAATGGCTGATTTTCCCAAAAAACTTAGTTAGAGGGATAAGTATGGGCCAAGTAAGAACCAATTCAATCAATAGAGATGAACCATTGAATGTAAAACTATTGGCTACGGACTGACATTCAAGCACATCAACTCGTATTAGAAAGTAATAAAGTACTTTAAAGGCCCGTTGATAATTAAGGAATGTAGCTGATTCTGTTTTTGAGGCTTTGTTTGAACTGTAGAATCATTTAAGTGTTCAAATCATAAAGGAAAACTATGTCGGGGTCACACTGGACGAGGAAGCACTTTACTTTTGACGTTTACTTATAAACAATATGTTATATATTACATAAATAAAGTGATTCTGATAAATGATTGAGTCTGACAGAGAGCGAGACTGGCAACAAGATCGCTGCTGCTCACCTCTGTGAGTTGGCAGAGGGGGAGTCAGTGGGCCCCACCCCCAGTGGGTCGGTGAACACGTGCTCGGTGTAGATACCCGGCTGGTTTTGATCCGCTTCCTGCTCCTCCTCTCCTTCTTCGCCCACACCAGTGTTAGCCTCCGTGGCTTCTGTTGCCTCTTCTGCAGCGGGAACGCCGTCATCTGCTGGACTCGTCTCTCTGGACAGCTCAACTGTGGGCATAAAATCAGATGTCAAACAAATAATACAGGTTTGAGTCAGAAATTCTCCCTGGTATAATATATTTGTATATTTAGCTAGTTCACAGGAGTAAATCACAGGCTACATCTTCAGCACTATAGGCACAGTAATTAATATTCTATGAGATAAAACTGTGATATCAGCATGAAATAAGAATATTTGGGGGAAAACAAATGATTTAAAACAAAGTAGAATACATAGAATATCATCACACAACTAGCATAGGAAGGTAACAAAATATAAAGAACAATATCCCAATATTCTTTACGGAATTATCATTTTCAAATGTAGTTGGAAGTTTGAATATTATCAGAAGTTTGTGAATTATCCAAAGTTTATCTATTGATTTAACTAGCACTGTGATACTGCCCCCTTGTGGATCCTTATATTGTTGCTGTTGGCCCCCTAAAGTGTGGGATGCAAGCAGTAAAACAATGAAGGACCCTCTTTACCCAAGCATTGTTTTTAATTACCTGAGCTAGAGATGCCGCTGTGTTCGGCCGGCTGGTCGGAGACGCCTACGCTGGCCGTCTGCGGGATGGCGGTGGTCCCCTCTGTTGCCACGGCACCGTCGCTGCCCGCAGAGCCCACACTGGCCACACTGCCGGCAAGAGACACCCTGTCACCCTGGACAGCCTCCGAGTCCTGAGGTACCTCCTCAGCTGCCGTATAGTCAGTCTCCAACACACCTGCAAACGCAAAGGACCTCACAGTCAAAACTCAGTGCTGATAGAAGAGGAGACATTATGTATTCAGTGATGACAAAGAAAATCACCATCCCATCAACAATCATCCATCCCACACTAACACAAATAAAGTTTTGACCAGTGGAGGGAAAAGTGGGCATTTCCCTAAAGGTAGGAAATAATCTACAAACAGATCTACAATTAGAAACATTTATATTCATAAATGAACTTAAGGGCATTTGTTTGTTGTTCTTGAGAGGCCACTTACAGCTATTGTTCAGTTGTATTGTTATTTTTGTATATCTATGTGATTTCGTATGGCTGCTACCTTGGCTAGGTTTCTGTTGTAAGAAATATTTTGACCTCAATGGGCTTACTCATAAATGTTTAAAACAAAAAGGCAGAACAAATAAATAAGTAATCACTCAGCCTACCTGGAACGCTGGCTATGCAGACGACGTGTGTGTTGCAGGCGTAGAAGCTGTCGAGCAGGTCAGAGGGCTGACTGGCATCCAGTACCATCACCTTGGTGGAGGAGTGGGTGCTGGTGCAGACCCACACCCGACTGGACGTCTCGTCCTGGAGGACCAGCTCCTTCTCCCCTTTCTCCGGATCCTTAAAGACAAACACTAAGATCAGCAAATAGACTCAACAGAATTTAAACCAAAATGTAAGCAAGATAGCTTTCTAATGTAATGCCTCTTTCTTGGATCACCTACTCTTACCTTGCTCTCTTGCTCTAAGTGGTTCAGGCTACTCTGAGAACCCTTTGTCTGCTTCACGAGCTCCGGTAACGTTCTCGCTCCGGATAAGTCGACCCCCGCAGCGCACCACAGCTGGGGAACAGAGACAGATACATGTCAGGGTTATTCAAGAAAAGGATACACTGTATTCTTCTTGTATTAAAGCTTTTAAGTCGTTGACTCGGGTACCTTCATAGAAGCATCTTTCTGATCCAGAGGTCTCAAGTATACCGGTACAGGCAATTTCATTTTGTTCTCCACTAGTCCACCATTTGCTACCTGTCAGGGTATAACAAGCACAGGCAAAGGGATGAGACTTTAAAACACATTATAACACACATTTAGATAAAGAAAGGCAACGTGATCAACACATCTTGATTTCAGTAACCAACCATGCTTTCTATGCTGATGTGTGTGTTTTGTTACACATCACTTTGGAAACAGACAAATAAGGTGTTTTTTTACAGGAACTAGGTTAAATAAAATGTCCAATGTGTTTTTTGTGTTTAGTATCCACTCATAGTTTTTTTTTTAAACTGTGCAAGGACTAGCTCTTGGTTTAGTAGGAAGAGGCTCAGGGCAGATGGCTCGCACTGCAATGCACTTGACCTGTCTTAAACACAACATATCGTCTATTTAATCGTTATCAGTCATATCTAAAACGTCTTGGTATCAGAATTTATAAGTCACTTCCTGATTTCAAGGGGATGGGGGAGGGGCACTACCCAGTCTGGCAGACGTCATTTACTGGCATTAACATGAACATAGAGCTCATATAGGGACAGAAAACAGAAACGACACATACATTCAAGAGTGTACATTTAAAGGACACAACAAATATTCCTACACATACTGTATGTCTAATCTTATATAAAGGTGGAGCACCATCTGGTGGACAACTTCAATTATTTTTTAATTTTTAAAGAAAGTGTAAAAACTGAACCAAACCAAATCACGGTGTAGAATAACAATGATTATACAATGAGGAAGAAAGGCCATAGATCCTCCTGTGTGAGTCATGTTCGAACTTTCATGTCCTACCTTGAATTTGCTGGGCAGGCTCCAACCGTGTGCGGTGACTCGTCCATCCTCCTTCTGCATGTGGGCCTTGACCTGTCGGTACTGAGCTCTCTTCTGCTCTTTACGGGATGGAGAGCTGCACAGGTCCTTTCTACAAGAAGAGCAAAGATAGAGAAATGTCATTAGCTGTCATGTATCTACCTACTAGATCAGGGGTGTCAAACTCAATTTCAAAACGGGCCAGCATTATGGTTGTACTCAAAGGGCCGGTTCTAACTTTAAGACTATATAAAAAGACATTTATAAATATTGAATATATATGAAATAACGTATTATATTACATTATTGCCTCTGCATTGGATTATTATGGGATAGGGTAATAACTTCAGAATTAACTACGTCTGAAAGCAGAAGTCTAGGGCAAATAATTGCAAGTCTCTTCAGTGAGAATGTCACAATATGATTTGAAAAGAAAAGCCACATTCTAAAAAAAAGAAGAAAAAAAAAGAAGCGATATTTTGAAAAAAAAATCTATTTATGAGAAAAATACTAATTCTAAGAAAAAGTCAAATTTGAGGAACATGTCATTTATGGGCAACGTGCTTCTGTAAAGTAGCATGTTACAGTATAATAAACATATTATATTCTTTGCAAGCTCTTGTGGGGCCACATAAAATGAAGTCGCGGGCCGGATTTGGCCCCCGGGCCTTGAGTTTGACACCCCTGCACTAGATGCTGTAGATACATGTGCATATTGCAGGCTTTTACGTGAAAATAATATTGTTAGAAATATATGTGGAATGAGTTATGAAGGACATCAAACCTATATTGCTTGCACTGCTTTTGAAATCTCAATTAATTGGAATATAATCAATGATTTTCTAGACCTTTTTGAGGTTTGTATTAATATACGCTTGACATATTGGGCCTTTTTCTGAATTTCAGCATGTTCAGCTCAATAAACTCCAAATGAAGCTGATCTACACATAACTCAGTTATTTGACTCACTCTTCATTGAGGAAGTCGAATGTCTTGGACTTTTCCGTGGGGAACTGGGAGAAGGTGCTGCTCCTCTTCACCATGCCGCCCGGGGCGTTGTACTTCATGATGGACTGGCACTCCACCTTCTTCATGGGGGGGGAACTGGAGGAGGAGCTAAACAGTCTGCTGAAGCTGCAGGTGGCAGAGTTACAGAAAGCCAAGGGCAGACAGGAGAGCAGGGACAAAGCAAGGAGGGGGGGGGGTCACCAACCAACCAGACAACCAAGGAAGTGACACCAACATTTACTGTACAATGCATGCTGGGAGTTCTGGAATAATTAAACTCTTCCCATCACATTTTACTGACTGTGAAATGATCAATGTTTTTTTAGCACTAACCCAGTTGTTTCTTTAGCACCAAGTGTCACGAGTATCTTAAGTGTCAAAGTAGATAGATTTACACTTAGCATGTATAATAAGCATGTGTAAATGCAAGTTTCAAATAAACAGATCAACAAATCAAATGAACGTGGCAGTTTCTGAAAATGCTGAATTAATGATTTCATAATGGAAGTTGAATCCTAGTTTCCACATCAACTATATAATGCAGAAATATCAAAACAATGCCGCAACACCAGGGCTGTGAATCGAGTCAAATATTGAATCCTGATAACTCGCAAATGAATTGCACACATTTGTTTCCGTTCTAAATGTAACTTCAATTGATATTTTTTCCAAATTCTTATCAACATGTGAGTGGGAAAATCTGATCGCTTTATACAAAATGTATCCTTAAAAACATGTATTTCTACTGATAACAGACTGAGCACTGATGCTTCTCCAGCAGTTTATGAGGGACTATTGAGCTGAAAGTCAAATAAAATACCACATGAGGTATTAGCTTACTGCTGGTTATTTTCAACCAATATATTAATGATGTCAACTAAAATAAGCCAAGTAAAAGAAAGAGACTTAATGTGTTAGAAATCCCTTCTAATTAAAATCCCTTCTAATTAAAATGCATCCTGATCTGCAGGTGACTTTAAACAAATCATGTACATGTATTCAGCCTGCTGCTGAGAGACAGTCCATCTGTAGCTCCCTATGAGCAGACAGAGTAGGAAAACATAAATAATAAAAAGGCACACAGCAGGCGGGAGGCAGGAAAGCCCGGGGGCACAAGGAGAGTCATATCTGAGCGATGTTTGATAACAACAACTGATGAGAGAAAGTCATGGATAAAGACACATCAAAGTTGGATCCATTTGTAATGGAGGAGCAGTTCTGTGTCAAGGGGGGGGGGGAGAAGAGAGGTTTGGCTGGGTGAATGTTTATTAAACCATCTTTACCTAGTGCTGCCAATTCAACAGCACATCCCAGGAAGAGAGAAGAAAAATATATTTGAATAGTTGCACGAAAATATTAGAGGAGGAGTTGACCTCAACAGACTGTAAACAAAAGAAAGCCCTGATCAAGATGGTTAAAGAAAGAAAGAAAGAAACATTACACTTGGGAGGACTTACAACTGCCAGATGCTGGATTTCTTTTTTTCTGACAGTGATGGATTTTCTCTCGAGGCCCTGGAGAAAAGACAAGATGATATCATGTTACCAAATGTCAGGGTCATTACACACAAGTTGAGGGCGTCTGAAAAATAATGATAAATGTTTGGTATGCTGCATGAGCCTTTTGGGCAGAAGCACACCATCTTTGTTTAATTCCTTCAAATATTATAATCATGTTTCATGGTCATAGTGTCAGTTTGATCATTGATTGATTTGAGTGAATACCACAGTCTAGCACAATCTGTGATCACACTCCAATAATAACCTTAGTGTAAACTATAATATCAGGATGTACGTGTGTAAATGTGCGGGCTGTTGATTCTGTACCGGATCATCTCTGTCCACCGCACAGCTTCCTGCAGCTCCATCAGCCTCTCTTTGTACTGGTTCCTCTCCATCAGCACTCTGGCCATTTCCACTCTGGTGAAGCGCTTCCTCTGGGCGGTAGGTACATCACTCTGTGGCAAAACATGATGAAACCCACACGTGACTACGCAGAAACACATTTATCAACAAGGGATTATAATTAGGGCTGTCAAACGATTAAAATGTTTAATCAGATTAATCACAGCTTAAAAATGTATTAATCATGATTAATCACCATTCGAACTATGTCCAAAATATGCCATTTCTTTATGTATATTGTTGTGGGAATGGAAAGATAAATGAAAGAAGGCAGATAAATCCATTTAACATACAGTAGCCTATGTATGTATGTTTATTATAACATTGTTCTGTGTGTCAAAATGAAAGACAGCCCACACCTCTATCACTCATCAAACCGTGGGGTCTTATTTCAATATGTGTTGATTTCTGTCAACACGTAATGTTGTATCGATGTATATAGAATTAACTACAGCAAAAGCATTCTCCGTCGGGACTTCCTGCAACAACACCACGCCGTTATCTTGATGCTGATTGGCCAGAAGAGATATTATCAAAGATGTTCTATTGAGAAGACGATCACTACCTGACAAAAGTTTTCAAAACCGTTTCTAGTCTTCGGTATTTCCAGACAAGTGGCTACTGAAATCAATCTTACTAACTGCTGTCTTTGCAATTTACTCCGCGAGTTGGCGGACATCGTTTTTCATGGTGGGGCTAAGCCATTTCTTGGTATGGCTGTAGCCTACCCCAGCGCTGCCACTGGTGGGATGTATGGGGCGGGCCATTCTGCACATGCGTTAAATGAGTTAACGCAATTAATTCAAAAAATGTATTACCGCCGTTAACGCGATAATTTTGACAGCATTAATTATAATACATCTTGAACGTCCGGTACAGACTCACTAAATGTTGCTATTTTTATTTTATTTATCCACCCTTTATTTATAGGGGGGACCCTATGATTTAGATTTGAAACATTTTGGATTGTGTTTTTTTAGATGTGTGGTTCTATTGTGTCTGTGATGCCTTTAAACCATTTGTTTCAAGACTAATGTAAGGTTAAGAGACATCACAGTGTTTTACCGGCATCTGAAGAATCTTATAGATGTTTTGATAATGATTTGGATAATATCCTGAGGAATTAAGAACTGTTTTGCTGGGAACATCAAGGCCCCATGCCCAATAACATCTTTGATTGCAGACAGAAACAACTCACGTCTTCCTCCTCTTTAGTTTTGCTTTTCACTTCCTCCACCTCCAGTCGTATTCTGGAAAACACCATTTATACAGGAAATGAATAAAGTAGGGACAAATATCCCATTAAAGAATCCAGTTCTGTTCATTTACAATATACTTTAGCCCAGTTGTTATATGCTGATATTGGCTTCCTGCTGACATACTTTTTGAGTTCCTCCTCCACCTCTCTGTTCTTGTCCTCCATCTTGGCCTTGGCCTGCAGCACAGCCTCCATCTCTCCCTGCAGCATCTCCTTCTCACAGGTCAACTCGTCCAGCTTCAGTATCAAGTCTTTGTTCACCACGTTCAGAGCATTCCTGGACACAAAAACAACATTTAAAATAATGCGTAAAATACTTTCCACTTGTTCTAACAGGAAGGATTGAGAAGATATCACATAAAAAAAAGTGAATGTACTAACTTTGTCTCAAGCAGCTGTGAATTCTCCTGAATTAGATTTTCAACTTCCCGGCCCATACCTGAACAGAGATGATGATTTAGTTTGAGTTTTATTACATTAAAACAACTGCATAAACGGATTCATATGCATCACTACAGATGATTTATAATAGGGTGGAAATCAAACAAGACACTACATAGTATGTGAAATATCTCCAAGTGAGATATTTGTCACTGTAGGTTTCACATCACACTAATCTACCACAAACACACAAAGCCACAGCACATGTCACATGACTGACAGGAGAAGGATGGATAGAGTGGGTGGGGTCTTACCAATCAAACTAAGGTCTGAGAAAACCATGCAATCCAAGTCAGGCGGAAAGAGCAAGGAAGAGAGAGAGAGAGAGAGAGAGAGAGAGAGATGCAGATATAGTGTGAGACAGTGGGATGACCAAAATGAAGAAGGAGCCAGAGCTAAACGTGTAGCTCTTGACTCCACCAGCTAAAGATGCTGCTGGGTCTCTAAAGCTAGTTAGATAAGACATTTGCAGAGAAGGAAAACAGGAAAACAAAGAGGGGCCAAAAAGAATTGAAACTGTAAAAAGAAAAGTTAGGCCGAAAAAGGAAGCATTGTACTCCATCATCCATGCACCAAACTGTCATTAGTAGGCTGCTAGAAACATGAAAACGTCACATTACTGAACCAACTGTATGCATATTGTTGATCAACATAATCAAGAAGAAGACTTGAGTAATGGATATGGCAGAAAGTAGAGGCAAAAGGGATATTACACAGGTTTTAAACTATGGAAAAGGTTTGAGGTCATACACACCAGAGTACTCCACTGGGTTTATGGACAAAAGCCAGAGGATGAGACACGGGAGAGAGAGAGGTGATGTTAACATGGGTACATGGCTAACAATGCGTATAACAGCTGGACCAAAGCAAGTGGTGTAACATTGTATCAAACAGCAGGCGATGGAGTAACGATGAGTTTTAAACTTGTACCATCAGGAGAGCAACAGCTGCTAGTCAAGCATAGAGTGCCGGTAAAAGTGCCTTATGGGTTTGTTTCAGAATTATTCACAGTTATTATTCAGTTAATTTGTATGTAAAACATTTAAATAATTCAACAAAATAAACAGTTTTAAATGATTAATTTGAGAAAATGCCTGATGTTATTTCATCTTTTCAACAAATCACCATGACATGAATCTTCACACAACATTCAAAACATTGGAAACTGTATAAAACTAATATGTATTAAATACTCAGAAAACAGAGAAAGACATTCAATATAATTCAGTGATTTTAAAATACTTCATAAAGACTAGACCACACAGAGCAGATGTATTGTTTACAGAGGATCTTACAGGATTGCTGCTGCAGGACTCCATTTCAATGCTGCTTGTTTCCAATGAAGATGGAATTTGTGACTCACCCAGCAGGTCGGCCCCATCATCCACATCCCCTATGAGTCCAGTGCCGGCTGACGACAGCTCTTCAAACAGAGACTCTGTGTTTCGGTCAAAGGCCAGGTTCTCAATCCCTTTAGTTGGAGTACTGGAAGAGCAGACGGAACAGGAGGTGATGTTATGCTACGTGCTAAGACTTTTCTTAAACCTGGCTAGACTGCATGTTCTCTACACTACCTGCCGGGCTTGTATCCAATGAGATCCATGTCCAGCTCAGGGGTGGACTCGATGATGTCCTGCATATCTGAGCTGTCCTCGTTTTCAGGTAAACCTGCGAGACAAGGAAGAGCAGGAAAGAAGGTTCATGAGCAAAACTCTGCAAAAACATGCACCAGGATCAGGATGTTTAGTAACAAGAATATGTTATAAAAAACACACTGTATGCCAAACCCCTATGTCGTAAAATATAGAGACCTAAATGAAAGCCACGAGACTAATGGAGGACTAATGAGTAGGGCTGCTCAATTAATCATATTTTAATCGCGATTACGATTATGGCTTGCAACGATTACGAAAACAACGTAATCGAAATAAAACGATTTTTTTTTTTATTATTACTTTTTTTTTTTTTTTTTTTCAGTTTAATTATACTTAAAGTTCAGGGTAACCAATTGTTCAAAACATACTGTTCAAAAAAAAATTCTCCAATAAATGTATGTTTTCAAAGTTAATGAATAATCGCAATTACAATTATTGACCCAAATAATCGAGATTATGATTTTTGCCATAATCGAGCAGCCCTACTCTCACTATCTCCCTATTCGCCACTATCTCCCTATTCTCTCACTAATGCATGATGTTTGACCCTACCCACTAACGTGGAGCCGGCCCCTGGTGCAGCCTGCACCTCCATGTTCTTACTCTTCCCATCGGCCCGCTCCATGTCCGAAGCTGTTGCTGGTGTGGCCGACTTGGATCCGTTAAAGTCCAACAGCTCGTCCTGCAATAAAAAGAAGCGTAATAACAACAGGAAAAACACTGACAGCCATTATAGGGGTCGGGTATAATGTCACAGTGCCAAAACGTTTACAAAATAAAATACAAAAAAACATTGGGAGAACAAAGATAACAACAGCATAACAACACAGATTACGATCAGACATTGAATACAGGCGCTAAACACAAACTAGGGAAGGTAAGATGTTCACTACAGACGCTACATGCAGTATGACACAAAACAAGAGTCCAATTTCTCTCAGCTCTTACATTGTGAAGAGCATGAGCATTATCTCAAGTAAAAATCTACCTCAACATTTTTTGTTTTTGCGAAATTGGATATTATGAAAAAAATAATTAGTTGAAAAACAAAAAGCTAAAGAACCATAAAACATTAAAGACAAAAGTTAAAGTTGGATCAAAGTCAGATGCAGAGAGAAAACATTAGCAACACAGTTAGCACACAAACACAGACAAGGAAGACCCCACACACAGATTGCGGGGGGGGGGGGCTTCACACGACGTTAACTGAAATTAGAAATGACCACAATCATAGCTGTCTATCTAAATCTAGTGCACAAACACAAACCCACATTATACTTAACAACAGACGAGTAAACAGAAACAACTGAAATATGAATCCACCCATCAAAAGACTTAATGTTACACAAATCCAGCAGTGACAGAAAAAGAAGACTATTGGAACGAATGATGCCATGTTATTGCACAATGAGTGATGCTACTGCTATGTTGAAGATCTGCATGAATGAAACAAAAATACAAAGAAGCATGTTTGATCTAAAAGTCATGCATTTAAAAGAAACAAATGATATCAAAGGCCAGATGCAACCATGCCGTTATTCATTTTTAAAAAGATTAACAATCAACCCATCTGTGACACAGCTGATGTTTTTTTGCACCAAGATTTTTTAAAAGACCTCATTGTGAGCTCATACAGGGCATGGTTGCATGTGGCACCATCTAGCGCAGGTGGTCTGTGAAGTGAGGTTCTATAAATGAACAAAGTGAGGCGAAGCTTTTGAAATGATGAAACAGCATAGTGTGGGGGGGGGGGGGGGACTACTGAAGCCCACACACACGCAAACACAGACGCCGCTGGTACTTCCGCCGCTCATCCAACTACCTTGCAGTCGTCTGCCATTGAATTCCCCCAAGTAGAGTCCTGCGCACTCTTACCCTCCCTTTCCTTCGGGGGGTCGATAAAGTCCAACTGCTTTTGGTGGGGGGGGGGGGGGGGGGGAGAGTAAGAATGAAGCTCACGTGTGCAGAAGCAGTTCAGCAGAAATGCATACACCCCAAAGTGTGCATGTCTGTGGTGTGATTGGAAACAGCGCTAACGTGTGTGTGTGTGTGTGTGTGTGTGTGTGTGTGTGTGTGTGTGTGTGTGTGTGTGTGTGTGTGTGTGTGTGTGTGTGTGTGTGTGTGTGTGTGTGTGTGTGTACATTGGTAGGTCAAAGAGTAGATTGTCAAGTTAAGAATTTTAAGGAATAGATGAATGGGTACATGTTAAATTCATTTTTGATTTAAAGTTAATTCATTTATTCTGTAAATAATTGTCTGCATATGATACCCCTTTAAAATACATATACTTTAAAAGTGTTCAATGTTAACATTTGTAAAGCTGAAACAATTAGTTGATCAATGTCTGTTTGGGTTTGATGTGTTTGTAGTAGCTGCTAAAGTAGCTTGGAGCAGAGATAAGAAGCGGCTA
Source organism: Notothenia rossii (assembly GCF_949606895.1). Taxonomy (NCBI): domain Eukaryota; kingdom Metazoa; phylum Chordata; class Actinopteri; order Perciformes; family Nototheniidae; genus Notothenia; species Notothenia rossii. Next base: position 13,408,969 of record NC_136906.1, read on the forward strand.
AAGAGGTCTCACTCGTGTTTCATTTTAATATACCAGATTTTTTTATTTTCAAGCTTTGACTCTTCAGCCCCAGCAGTCATTCGTGAGATTTGGTGCAAGCTTTATACATTTCTTTTCACTCAAGCAGTAGCATTTGTAATACCCATGACCTTTATACAAAGTTTGAGTGCAACTTTCATTGAAGTTGCTTTATCATTAAACCCTTAATGAGACAAAAAGCAGTGATTTAAAAACGATATAATAATGTCAGCTTTAATGGGATGTTCTTCGTTAAATGGCGCATATTGTGGATGAAGATTAGATCATGGCTGGCATGCGAGCATAAACAACTCATTGACTCATTTCGTCTCTTTAACTTGAAGCAACATCCATGTTGGTAAATAAGTATGACGTCACTGTCTGCATAGTACAGCCACTCATGTTCAAAAGGCCGTTAACAATAAGCGTCCTGTAGCGGTGATTACATAACAACTAATCACATCCCAGCTAGCCTTATTTCCCTGAGTGACTGGCTGCGAGCCATACAGCGGCATCACTCCCATCATGCATTGCGCCACAGAGCTGATGTCCCAGTTTTAACAAAGACTGTGCAGTGGGATGAAGTAACATAGTCACCCACCCTCCAGGTTTTAACTGCCACAGATACAAACATAACACATACGTCGAAATTATTTCAAGTCACTGTTTTGCATAGAAAACGGTTTCATTTGATCTGTAAGAACATAACCATAATAACGTCTAAATAATGACTTGTTTATTTAAGGCACTGTAACATGATCTGAAATCACTGAAAATAAACATATCACACAGCTTGGTATCATAATTTACAACTGCATGAAGTAGATAATTGTATTTATTCTGTTTGTGAATATTCATGTGAAACATTTAATGATCTGCTCCGACTGCTGCATCAAGAGAACAGACAAGTGTGCATATTCATCAATGGCTAAAGAGGAGGATGTCTAAAAACAGAGATGGCCTTGTCAGACGCCTACTGAAATACGCTTAAGCACACCGGAGCCTTATCAAAGGCTCTCTATTTTTAAATGGATCCAAAGCCAAAACGGCTCTATATTCTAGCACTGGCAGGATGTCTTGAAATGCTCAGCTAAGAAAAAGGGATTATAACTGTTATAGCAGAATGTTTATCACAGCGTATTTCTGGTATATTCATGAATGTCACATGGTATAAGCTACAGTATAGTGGACGGTGTGTTGTTCATTTGGTTTGCTGGAAGGAGGCACATCTATAGGCAATCAGCTGAAACCCTTCACCAGCAGTTGTATACATTGGCATGTGTGGTAGTAGCTAAATAAGGTCATGAAATCTGGGATCATGTAGAACTCAGAGGATGCAACATATATGAGTGTATAAGGTTGGAACATCTCTGCCACGTATGCTGTTTCAAGAGTGTGTTTGTGTGTGTTTTACACTATATACAGTCTATGGTTTTACATGTATAAAGCACATGAGATCTTTCTGGTCTTGGGGGGGGCAGTTCCGCGATTGGCTGCTGTGGCAGCAGGTGATGTACTCCCCATTATTGTTTGTTTATTGCAACAACTAAATAATAATTACTGATCAGCTATATCTGTGTTTGTGTTTTATTGATTCCTCTCCGTTTCATTCTTTCCTGTTGTGAGTGCTGGATCGCCACAACATAACCATATTCTTGACATGTTGGTATTGTATGTTGCTCATTTTGATCAAACTGCTAAATGATGCGAGGGTTCAGGTAGTACTTAATATTAAGGGATAAAAAAAATGTAATGCATATTTATTTATTTTGTATTCGATATCATGATAGTTTAGAGAGGACAATCAGAATTCAACATCTCACCGGAAAGGAGGCACATCTGATACCCTGGACCACAGATAAGGAGGGGGATACAGTAAATCATTTATCTTTCACTAAACTACATATCTGGAGTTCATGTTTCTGAAATCCCTGCAGTTTTCAGGCTGCTCTCAACTAGTCTGAGGAAGGCAGTAATGAACTCCTTGCGGAAAAGAGAAACACTAGAATAAGTCATCATTTTGGACCTATTGTGCGTCCACACCATATACAGTCTATGGTCCACACACTCACCTTGAGGCTGGCGTTGGAGCGCGCTGGGTCGGTGAACTTCCAGCCCTCGGTGCCCGGGGTCTCTGCTCTGGCCTGCGGGTTGGGGGTCAGCACAGTCGTGCCGCCAGCAGACGGGAAGACGCACAACGAAAGAGGCCGATCTTTCCTGGAGGGACATGAGTGTTTTGATTTGCAGGTTGTTTTCTTTTACTGGTAAACTTAACTTTTTATAAACTTTGAAAAGATATATGTATACTGAAAATACTATAAACGTTTTTTAAAAACTGCAACACTATTTAATGTAAAACTAAGCTTTCTCCTGCTGGAACTAAACTGGGAAATTGGTACAAACGTATTCAATAGTGAAACATAATTGTGAAAAATTATTTGAGCGCCCCCAAAAATAAGTTGTACTATAAATTGACATTAACTTGTTCACAGGTTTGGCTTGTATGTGGTGAGCCATGACAGAAAGGGTTCATCCTGAAAAGCAGAGCATTTAGGAAAAAGATGTCCATTTCAACAACATTTTTTTTCAGTTATTTGCAAGTTGGCACTTACTAATAACCAAGTGTCTGAAAAAACAAACAAATAGGGAAGCATCACATCAGCTGAAGCCTCTTCTTTATTTGTAATTAAAAAGAAAAATGGATATTGTGATGCATCGTCAATGCAAAGTATTTTACAACTCCCACAACCAACTCTCTAATTGTATAACCGTCTTTATGAGGTTAGCAAGTATTCTACCTGTTAGCTTCCCCATCTCTACCATCCATCCAATATGAAGCATAAAAACGTCAGTATCTAATGCGGCCTTACCTGACTCTGCCGACAGCGCTTGACTCTGAAGTCTCACTTATCTGCTGCAGTTTGATCCTCTCTACATGCTCCATATAGTTATGGATCATCTGCAGAAGTCAAAGCAAAGGTCCAGAGGACACAGTTGATGGAGGTGCTCAATAATTACAACTCGGCAACATTTATTTTCTTTTGTTCTTTGTCCTCACCTCTGTGTGTCGCTGATGCAGGGAGTTGAATTCTTTCTTTAGCTCCAATTCCCGTTCTTCTAACCTGGCAACTGAGACAGAACACAACCCAGGTCAGGATAGGCTGACTCATTTACAAGGCACATGACAAGGATCATACTTTGTCTATGAACTATTGTTCAATTAAAATAATACATCATTATCTTGTTGGTACACAAACCAAAAGTGTCATATGCACCGTTTTAAAAAAGGGGTTATGTTAAAGATTCTTTCTTGCCCAGTCATTTTGTGACGTGGCAGATTAAACCATAACATAACATAAAGTTTATACATGACAAATAATGAGCTTTAGAGATGCTGATTTCCCCCTCTGTCCCCTATGTAGGCTAAGTTAGGTTAGCCAGCTGCTGGCAGTAGCTTCAAATCCGCTGTACCATTGTACATTACATTACATTACATTACATGTAATTTGTTAGACGCTTTTATCCAAAGCAACTTACATACTCAATACTGTGGACAATCCCCACAGGAGCAATTTGGGGTGAAGTGTCTCAGGGACACAACGACATGCTGACTGCAGTGGGACTCAAACTTGCTACCCCCTGTTTCTAAGTATAGCACACTATCCACTGAGCCACAGCCTTCCAGCCTTGTAGTGAATTAAAAAGTGTGCATATCCCACTTGCAAAAGTCTGCTCTACCATGAAGGGACTGGGAAAGGCAGAGGGGGTAATCTCAAAAGTGTTTCAATGTTGGGCTCACTTGTGAAATGAAAAGAACCCTAATCCCTTATTAACACGTCAGGTCTAGCCTAAGCCACGCGGAGAGCTACTGCGACAGTCGGATATACAGCATGAAGGCTGGATACTATCAATTACAGCAGCTAAAGCTTCTGCACGTCGTGTGAGGATGTATTGCCTATGTGTGTATTTTGGCCTTACCCCGGGATGGAGACATGCATTGAAGTGAAGTAAGGAAGGACTTACACAGTGGAGACTAATCCCTCCTGTGTGTTCGCATTAGTGCTGTGCACGTTTGGCAAATCACTGAGTGGAGAAGCTGAATGTGCTGCTGAACATTAAGCCAATGATATTGATTTAATGAATAATTAATTTACCCTAAAAAGCTGTTTAACACTGAAAGATGTTTCGATTTGTAACACAAGTCCATAGAAAAGCCAACGGTGTGATTTCCCTGATTATCCATGAAAGTCCATTCAACCTGATGTTACACATCTTCTGGGAAGTCAAAAGGGTGAGATGTGTATATATGTTTAAATCTTCCTCATCAGATTATTGAATGCCTTTTACTTGGTCAGAGGATAACATGATGAAGCGCTACTGCTGTCTCATAAGCCATTAAAAAGGGCCTCACCGTGATTCAATTCATCTGTTATACAAAGCAGCGTCCTATATCCCAAAATAACTCAACATCAGGCACAATCTCTGATCCCACGGAACAGATAATGACACAAATTGAGATTGTGCCCAATGGGAGTGCAGTAAAACATGAATTGAACTACACATCCCAAAAAACTAAACTGGTAAATGATTGGTCTTTTCTGTGCCTAATAAATCTGAGCTATAGTGTAATTGTCCGTCATCAGATGTGGACTCTGTCCTCGATGCCTCAAGACGCACGAAGCTGACGGGCTGCACCATACAGTAATGAATGATTGACTACTCAATGGGAGTGGCAGAGGGTGGATTGAGCACTCAGTACATGAAGGTGTAGATTCAAGGATCTTATTCTTCAGAACAGACAAACCCTTAGCTACTTATGGCTGCTCTGCTTCACAATGGAAGAAAGTAATGCTGGCATTTCCTTCACTTTGACAGCTTTGTGTGAAAAAAAGACACATTTTTAAGCAGCTTTTTGTGTCGCTCTGTCACTAGGCACTGGACTGACCGGTCATTGTGTGAATCCACTCTTTCTAAGAAGACATATTGTGTGAGCCAATCACTTTGCCTCCATTCCTTAATCTACCAATAAGATGGGCGGTGATGCACTGTGGCATTAGGAGGACTTGAATAAAAGAAATCATATAATCCAATTACTGTTACACTCGAGGGAGAGTGTGAGTACGTACAGTTGTATAAGTGTAAGTGTGTGTGTGTGTGTGTGTGTGTGTGTGTGTGTGTGTGTGTGTGTGTGTGTGTGTGTGTGTGTGTGTGTGTGTGTAGAGAGACAAAGTAATCATAACAAGCCATGTGGAACATCAAACAAGTGAAGAAAGAGAGTAAAGAAATCCACAAAAGCAGAGGGGAGAAAGGAAAAGCCTTGTACATGGGAACACACGGATAACAAACAAAATCACACTGAGAACGTTTATTTTTATAGCAAGGAATGAAATGTTTCTTCAATGGAGAACAGTGGTTGTATTGAGAGCTATATGGTATTTTATAAATCATCGAATTGAATGTGCAGGGAAGTAGCTGTGTGTGTGTGCGTTGTGTTTGTGCTTACTCTGGTCTGCGTAGTTTTTGATCTTGAGTTCCAGTTGCCGCGAGTGGGACTCCATTCGGTCCACGCAGTTCTGCAGGTCTTTCTTATCCTGTTCATGAGTGTCCTCAAACTCAATGAACTTCTGCTCAGAGACGCACACAGAAACACAAACACACAGAGCATGGTCAGATTCATTGTCACCAGATCAGAAACCCAAAATCTAAATGCATTTGTTTTAAAAAAGGGCCCTATTCGGCTTTTTGGAGTTTTTCTTTTCCTGTAGTGTTTTATATAGGTTTGTATACATGGAAATGGTCTGCAAAGGCTATAATCCCAAAGTTTCCTCCAGAGGGACTTTCTCTCCCACACACTCCCTGTTGCCTAAAACACCTAGCTTGCAGTGGTTTACTCCTTAACAAAGTGACAGTGTTACCTTAAAAAAACTGGGAAGTTTTGAGAAACATTTTCAATTTATTTTTTTGACATTTGCTAAATATTATTGATGATAGAACAATCAGCAAATTCATCAATAATAAGAAATAATTGTAGCATTAGACACAGTGCATTACATCATTTTCACAACATGTAGGCTAGGGCTGTACGATATTGGAGAAAACTGACATTGCGATTTTTTCCCCCCCCTGCGATATATATTGCGATATCAAAACATACAGGAATTTAAGTTTTTTCCCCCGCAAACCATCCTTTCTTGAACTTTAATGCTATACAATTGGTATTTTTTTAACTATATTTAACCGGATTAAGGATTTTAGTCACGAACGTCTGGATCAGAGCAACAAGCTGAGCTAGCTCGGTTAGCAGCGCCAAACTGCCCTGGAGAAACACATGAAACTACTTTATTCAGTGTTTTTACCTTTAAATCACGGGGTCCGTTTGCTTTGGAGATTTGATTGTGGTTTGCTGTGCATGCAGAGCCTGCATGTCACTAACTCAAGTACCCCTGACATGAGAGCAAGTTTTCCTTTTGTAACAAGCAGCAAAATAATTCTAACGTGACGTGTTTGAGTTAATTTGCCTAATTAATATTGCAAGTCTTAAAAATAAAAATGTAAAACCATTTTTTTTTAAATCCCACGTCCACGCGATTATCATCACGACACGATATATCGTGCAGCCCTAATGTAGGCTACCATTGTAGGGGTGGATGTAAAGAAATGTCTGGTTCGTCATTAAAACAGAATTTAGATTTATCCGTTCATCCAGAAATTCCAGCTCCTTTGTGTTTCCTTCCGGTGTTTATGTGTCAGCGTCCACATCCTGTCCCTTTGAGAAAGCCAGGGTCCTAACAGGACATTACAATGTTGTTATACTAAGCTCAAGATTAAAGTGATCTTCGGCATAGTGTATTCATATTTGCTGATTAACAATGTATTTATATGCAGCAAATCTCATCAGTAGCAATCCCCATAGTCATAAAGTGATGATTGATGGTTTAGATAACGGATATTACAAAAGAAAGCCGGTTTGGAAGCAAGGGCAAACTGGAAAAGGCTGTGAATTACTTTTAATGTTATGACGAATGCTTCAGACTTTATTAAATGTAATGTCAGTCATTAATAAAAATAAGTAATTTGCAATGTGTCATTTCATGTCTATGTCTCGAAATTACAATGGAGACTAATGGAAACAGGAGAACAATAACAACAGAGCGGGATGAGAGGTTGATAATGTTGTCTTTTTTATGTCTGTGTGAAATCTATGAGACAAAAAGCCATGAATGGTCAAGAAGGTTTTGAAGAATCAATTAATCTGATCTGGAGTCAGCCTCCTAAAGAGTAAGAGGACACCCTACACTACACTACTCTGGAAATATGACAGGATCAGCCTGAGACACCAGAATTTGACACTCAAACCAAGGCAAAAAAAAAAGGGGAAAGGAATCAAAATGCAAGCTAGGGGAAGTTCCCTTTCTGCTTGTTTCTGACAAAGGATCACATGACCTGGAAGTAATATCTCCAACAGGCTCAGCCTATCCTTGCTCGCTCCTGCTCAGGGGAGTGGTCAAAGAGTCTTTCCCAGGACAAACCCCTCAACACTGTGCATTTAGATTTGACATGGTTACTATAACAAACGATGATGCGGTAGTAGTGGTATTCTGCAAGTGTATGGCTGTCACACTGCTTCAGTGTCACTGTGTGTGTGAAGGGGCCTACGACGTGTCCATAGCATACAAGAGCAAAGCAAGCAGGAACAGAAGGTCTGAGTCACATCACATTTTCCTTTGACATAAGAGCCAGGAGGCAGATTCACACATGCAAATCACACGAATGTGGCCATTGTTGCAGTCAAAACACAAGAAGCCTGAAATGTGACATGGCTGAGGCTGACACACACACACACACACACACACACACACACACACACACACACACACACACACACACACACACACACACACACACACACACACACACACACACACACACACACACACACACACACACACACACACACACACACACACACACACACACACACACACACACACACACACACACACACACACACACACACACACACACACACACACACACACACACACACACACACACACACACACACACACACCCCTTTCTATTTAGCCTTTTGCTAAAAAAATACAGCCATTTAGTTGAAAGGTGTTCCACATCATAATGTGTGTTTAGCAGCAGATGCTGACGTGATTTCATATTTGTAACAGTTGCATAATGTCTTACGTGGCTGAGGAGTAAGAATAAATAACAATCTGTAATCATCACCGCTTGGGTTTAGGAAAGTACACATTAATAACAGAAAGAATGACGGAAGATTTGAAGTTTGAAGATGTGAGGCATTTATGGTGAATCTAATGAGACAAGCTATGAAGTTGATTTAGATCCAACGTCTTTTTAAGCGTTAACCATACTTTGGACTAACAGGCAGGTGAGCCTCTGCTGCATTAAATCAGAGCTATTTTTATATCGCCATTGTTTATTATATCATCTTTTTTTCTATATCAAGTCTCAACTTTATGGGAGTGTAATATTCCTTTAAGTAAGGGAAACTGATCTCATCGTCTTTTTCCTCCATTAACCTGTTAAAGCAAGTTTGACTGGGTTCTGTGACTGTCTCCTGGCCTAGGGGCAATTGGAGCGAAGTGACCAGCTTTGAGTGTAGATGACACACATTATCCTGAATACACTCTTGTGCTCACTGTGAAGTTTTCTGCCTGATATGGGCGGATGCTGTGTGAGGTATGAGAGATAGTCTATCAATTGGATAGTCTCTGTGTTTGATCGTGCAGTGTGATGGTAGTGGAGGTTATGCTCATCATAAGGGCATAGCTTGGGTGAAGCACTTCCTATTACAAGCAAATCTCTCATCATTGTGACTGCTTGTCTGTCTGTTATCGTGTCCCCGTATGTTTTTTTAACTTATGAGACTGAAATGCTCCAAAAAGCTGAGTCACATCATATGCAGTTGCCAGGTTATCACAGGCTTTACTTCACTCTCTGATGCAAAATGCGAGCTGGTAGTTAAAGATATATTTGACAGAGAGGGGATTATCTTGTTAGAAAAACACTTCTGTAACTTGTCCGGTAGAAAGAACTCCCATCCCACTATGACACAGAGCTAATACAAAGACGGGGCCATTTAAGCTAGCCATGACACTGCCTTGTTTACATCACCGTGTCAGGACGGTGGGGATGCTGCCAGGCCACGTGTATACGGTGAATTAATCCAGGGATGCAGGGAGGGACAAACACCTGAAGCAGCCCCTGTTTCCTCCCCTTAAGGGTCGTTTTTCCCCAGCTCCATTCAACTCACCTCCTCTGCATGTTTCCTCAGCGCTTTCTCCCGCTCGTACTGTGTGATGAGCTGCTCGTTGTCCTCCTTCAACAGCTCCAGCTCCACTTCGTGCTCCTGGTTCTCCGCGAACACCGAGTCCAGGTTCTCCAGCACAGCCACCACCAGCGGCATCAGCTCCTTCACCACGTCCTCGTCGTATTTACCGATGAGCCTCTCGAACTCGCGGTAGATGGAGTTGGCCAGGCCCGACACCCGCTCAGACATCACCGCTGATGTCCCCGGGTCGTCCTGGTACACAACTCCGTCTTCCAGCTCCATTTTAGTCCTCTCCTTTTCAGCAAACTGGACCAATATGGGCTATTCCGCCTTACCCCGCCACTATGAATAATGTTATCCGCCTTATTGAAAGCAGCCTTTTTTTAAATACAAATTGAGGACATATACACGGCTGGACGATGTAAAATAGGCTACGTGGATTCCTTCCTATTTTCCCCTCACTTGTCCCATGCTGCTTTCAAATGCTCCTCAAAAGCTTTTACTTCACAGTTCTACTGGAAAACCGATATCACACGTCAAATGATAAAGCTCTAAAGTTAAATATACATCTTTTATTATATTCTGGTGGTAAAATAAACAAATCTTATACTAATATTTAATTGTAATGTTGTAATCATAAGGATTTTTGGTGCAACAGTAACAAAACAAACAGGAGATTTGTCAGAAAAATATTAAATAAGTATAAGTAGCCTGATATTTCCCAATGCATTTATAATTTTACACAGGATAACATATGCATAACATCAGTTGGGATCTTATAAAGAATCAAGAGCTGTTCCTTGTTGGAAACTCGTATATTTTTCATCTAGGTAGCAAGATTTCCGACGGTTCTTGAAGCCACCATCACAACAGCTGAGTCGTTGAACAGATCATGTGACGACGTTACGTCATGCTAACGTAATTATTATTTGACACAAACGTGATCTTTTTTATTTTTCAAATACATTCATTTCAACAGTATATTATTTTACAATCCTATACTCAAATGGGGCGCCTTTACCCTGAAGCTTTGCATAGGCCTATTTTTTTATTTCATGGATACATACCTTCAAATGTCCTCTCTTTCAAAATTACAAACATTAGTTTAGTAAAGTGTGTGTAAAAATACAAATAAATAAATAAACGGAGACCGACGACAAATTCATTATTTTCTTTATGTGGTTTTACCTGCTGAACAGTACTGTAGTAACATGTTTAATGTACACCAAAAACCAAAGCCAAAAACTTTGCAATCAGTGACAGGTACGGGTCGGCATATGAAATTATTAGATTAAAACCATTTTACTTTCCAACGAAATTAAGTATTTTACCTACTAATGTACAGATTATCTATAACCTGGAGACAGAAAGACAAATTAACACCTGAATAAACAAAACTCTACGGGGCAATTTGGACATTTCACAGGTCTGGTCGATTGAACATTAGTTAACAACACGTTATTTTTCTCCATCAGAAAAACACTATGGAATACTTTTTGAATATTCACTTGTGACTTTAATATTTTTGTTAGGGCACAAAACTTTGGATTCATGATGGCTAAACTGTCCTCATAAAACAAATGGAAAAAAGTGCAGGAGAAGGAAAGGTTTAAGATGAACGTCAGGGAAATCAACACAAGACAGGAAGTTAACACGGAACACTCAACGCATCCGGGTATTTTCCCGCTTCACAAGGCCATGCCCCTCTTGGGTGAAAACCTATGGTGAAAACACTTGCTGTCATTTCAATGGCGGGCAGTAAATACAGATTCTGAAGTTTTTTGCCAATCATATAGAACAATGCATAACAGCCTTTTTAATCTATAATGAGCCCAATTATGATTGTTACAAGCTGGCTCTGCTTGTAACACAAGGACAACAGTTCCACACAGGAGTTGCCCAAAACAATCATTTATTTTACCTAACAGTGTCTACAACCAACAATAAAACAAACAGAAGAGCGGTGTCCTGCTGCACCGAGCAGGGCAGCTGAGAGAGAGCGAGAGCCTGTTCTGCAGCCCTCTTATATCCTGGAATCAAGGGCCACAGGTGGGTCCCATCACTGCTGATTACAACAAACACACAGGTTACAACAGCACCACTGATGGACCACCACCTGATGGACAACCACAGGGTTGTCACCCCCTCCCTCCCCCCCCCCCCCCCCCCATAAAAGAAGTGTCCCCAAGACACTGAAACATCCCAACTAATAACAGAGCTTATACTTACATATAATACATGAAACATAGCTTACCCGGGTGTACATGTTATCTTATTTTACCACACAAACAGGGACCATCCCATCAACCGCTGGGTTGGGTTCGGTAATTTCCTCGGCGTGGGCGAACCTTTGTCCGCTTTTTATCAGGGTCAGCAAGCTCGCTCATCACTGGCTTAGAGGAAACCACTGATGAAAGAGGCACATCAGGCCACACTCTGCCGCCAGCCAAATCATTACCGAGGATGACTGCCACTCCCGGAACAGGCAAAGATAGCCGGACTCCCATGGCAACCTCACCCTGCCGTAAATCACAGGACAACACCAACCGATGCTTTGGAGCAGACAACAACTGCATCCCCATTCCCCTAGTCAATACATAACTTCCAGTGTCAGTTACAGAGGAAAATGGAAGAACGCCCTCAGTTATGTACAAATTGATGGCACCTGTGTCTCAGTATCTTAACAAGGATTTTTCTTTCACTTCCTTGCAAAGACACATAACCCTCACTTATGAAAGGGGCATACCCTGGATCAATTTCATCTGCTAACTGGGAGGGGCGAGGTTTCACCTCTTGCAGGGCTGGTCCGAAGTTAGAAACCGCAGCAGTTACTGGTTGCGGGGTAGTATGGAGTTTAACTGCAACTATAGCCTCATCCCTAGCAACCTTGTGGGCAGTATGGAGATTAACCGCTGCTATAGCCTCATCCCCTAGCAACCTTGTGGGCAGAAGCTGCAAGGGCAACAGGCCTGGGAACCTGGCCATTTTGGAGTCCCTTGGTTTTTACAAGTACTAGGCATTCCTTTTCCCTGTGACCTTTACCCAAACAAAAGTGGCAAGTACTTAGATCAGTTTTATCCCTCCAGCCATGCACGGACCTTTGCTCCGACCTTAACACTTCACCTCTGGGGTCACCAGACCAGTTATTTCTGCCCCCCCCCCCAGTCAAATCTCTCCCCTGAATGAAACTTTTGTGTTAACGTGTAGTCATCAGCTAACATCCCGGCATCTGTTACATTTTTAACCTTATGCTCATTCAGGTACGTAGCAACGCGTTCTGGAAGGATATCTTTAAAGAGCATCTTGCAGGTTTTTATTTTTCCTACATTTATGCTTAAACTTGCCTGAAAATTACAATTAAAAAAGTGAATGCAGGATTTGATATGTTTTACGAGACATAAGGGCAGGAATTCAGAGGGAAAGGAGCAATTTTGAGCTCTGCTCTTAAAAACGGCTTTTTTTTAAGGTCATACGTCAAACGCGTCATATTACATCACGCAGGGGACACATCTCCGCTCTCTGACCGCGGGTATAGTGGAGTTGCGTTGAGTTGAGCGGTTGTGTTTTAAGGAGCTGTTATTTTTCGGTAGTTTTACATTGTATTTCACCATTTGTAATCATGGTGCAGTATTGTGTTTGTGCAGGTTGCACAAATACCAGCCTGTCAGGACATCGAGTCCACAGTAAAAAGGACCGGAGCTAGCGTTCGTTCCTGGGTGCGTTGTGCATCCACCTCCCTGCAGCACATACTCTCCACAGCTTTATCAGGACACCGTATTACTTCTCTCTCCCCCACCCCTTCGATGCTCTCTCTCTCCCCTCCGGTACACGGCACCGTAAGACATAGTGTCGAGTTGCATTAGGTAACGCTGTGGTGGCTGTACTGCTCCAGCCGTCTCCTTTGTGTTTGTTTGTTTCCCCCTGTCTGTGTTGTTTGTGTGGGCGTGGTGGCTGTCACTCCTGGCTCCCGGCTCAACCTCCACTCACCTGCTGCAATCAGCTGTGCACCCTCCCCGACTACACACCTGCTTTCCATCAAGCCATTTACAACGGCATATCAACGGAGGCTCCACAACCTTTCTCCGCCAGATCGTCAAGTATCAGCCGTATCTCGCGTCTCTCCTCCGGTACACAGCACCGTAGTGTGGAGTTGCGTTAGGTAACGCGAGATACGGCTGATACTTGCGCATTAGTTTCTGTTATGGATCAGTATCAACAGTCCTGCCAGTAACGTTACTATATTATCAATGCTACATTAGTTGTAGCCTGATATATGATAGCTAACTTTACAATGTTGTGATGTGACATTAGCTAACATTCTGTAGCTAACGCTGATCATTCACCAAGATAGCTGCCCAGTTCTCCACTGGTTCTCCTCACACCACAGCTCAATTTCTCTCCGATGGCCGTAATTTCTTCTAATCCTTGGCTGCTCCTGGTCTCTTGGACGCCTAGCAGGCTCATAATTATAAGGTTGTGGTCCGTCATATGCATTCGAATATTCATGTTCAACTTCTTCTGTGTCTTCTGTGTCGAAACTAGCATTGGGATCCATGTTTATTAATACGTTACATCGGCCGCTCTCCCCCTTGTGTCCCCCGTGTTACGTCACACGCAGGAGGTCACGTGCCGAGGCTTTTTTATGCGGAAGTGAACATTTCTTTAAAAAACGATGCCAGATGTCACTGTAGTGTATATTTCTGTATATTTTTTTGAAAATATAGTGTATTCATCATTTTCCTACACATTTATTCACAGGTGTCTTTAACCTGGAAGTTGCTCTTTAAATTGTTCAAGGAGGAACAGTTCCCTCAAATCATTAAGATTTACTACTTCGGAAGACGTTACCCACCGATTCAATTTCATCGTCAGCTCCCGAACAAGTTCAACAGGTCTGTCCTTCTGACTTCCTTAACTGCTGACGGTAAGCCTCAGGCACCAACTCATAAGCTTTTAGCACTGCAGTCTTCACCCTTAAGTAATCTTCACTGTCAACCATACTTAATGCAGAAAATGCTTCTTGAGCCCTACCAGTTAACACACACACTGTAACAGCAATGTTTTCTCTGAATCAGACCACTGTCGTCTTTGGCTAAGTCGCTCAAAAAGTTAAAAAAAAGAATCTACAGTCTTCTCCTTGAATTTCGGTAACAACCGCAAGTTGTAAGCCACATCAAAAGTAGCTGGGGACACCCCAGAAGAAAGCTTACCCTCTTGGATGAGGTCCAACTTGTAATGCTCGTGTTGCAATTCAGCTTCCCGCACCACTGTAGTTAACCTTAAACGCTCCATCTCAGTTTCCTGTTCACGAGCTCTAGCCCGGTCCTCACGAGCACTTGCTTGTTCCTCACGTTCACTGTCTTGTTGTTACTGCAGCAGCATTATTTCCTTTCTCTGTTCAAATGTCATTTCACCAAAGTCAAACAAAGAAAAACCTGCACTTCTCTGCCGCTCTGGATTTATAGCTGCTTTCTCAGCCAACTCCTCCTCGGAACCATCATCGACAGCCACTGCTGGCAGAACTTCTTGCGGTACCAACTGGGCCTGTAACATAGTCACTATTGTGTCTTTATGACCCTGCTTTGGAACGTCTACCTCAAAATGCTCTAATTTTTAACAGTTGGTCTTTAGTACATTTTTCCAGCAGTTCCACACTGGGACACTTAACAAAATCTGTCAATATAGCCATGATTATGCAAACTCCCTTGAACCTGGTGCACAGACACCTAAAAAAAAATATATATATATATTTGTTTCAAGCTGGCTCTGCTTGTAACACAAGGACAACAGTTCCACACAGGAGTTGCCCAAAACAATCATTTATTTTTCCCTAACAGTGTCTCCAACCAACAATAAAACAAACAGAAGAGCAGTGTCCTGCTGCACCGAGCAGGGCAGCTGAGAGAGAGCAAGAGCCTTCTTCTTCTTTTCTTTAATGGCGAATCGCTTCCACTTGGAGCATATATCGCCACCTACTGTTTGGTTATTAAATGTTCATACTAAATCCTTGTCCTCAGACCAGTGCTTTTGAGGAATTTGCAGATCAGCTTGTTTGCTTCATTTCTTGATTTACTTTCAAATATTGCCTTGAAATCCATGTCCTTGACGTTGAGTTGTTCCAGTGCAGTTTTCAGAATGAATCTTTGTCTGTTATAATCCGGGCAGCTAAAAAATACATGATGTATTGTCTCTGGTTGTTGGCAACCATCACAATTGCCATTTGGATGTTTTCCAATCAGATGCAGTGATGAGTTTAGTCCAGAGTGTCCCAATTTTATCCTGCTGTTAATGCTCTGTTCTCTTCTACTACTCACCCACGTGCTTCCTGTTCCTACTTCCCTTTGTATCTGATATAAATGTCTTCCTTTGGTGTTACTGTCCCATAGTTTTTGCCATTGTTGCTTGATAACCACTTTTGTAAAAGATTTGACTTCTGCTCTACTGATGGGCACCATAATATCAATCTGGTTTGCTTTCAAACCACATTTTGCCAGTTGATCCACTACTTCATTCCCTCTAATGCCCACATCCGCTGGAACCCACACAAATTGAACAACAATTCCCAGATGAACTAACCTAAACATGCTTTGTAAAATTTCATGTAAAAATATCCTGACGACATTCTGAAGAGAAGTTGTTTATACTCTCCAGAGCTGCACTGGAGTCAGAGCAAATGACCACTCGCATTGGCTGTATTTCCTCTACCCACTGAAGTGCTAGAGAGATAGCCATCATCTCTACTGTATATACTGCAATGTGATCACTTGTACGCTTTCCCACTTTGACTTTTAACTCAGGAACATAAAATGCACAACTAGTTAGACCATTTTCTGGATTTTTGGATCCATCAGTAAATATTTTTATAAAGTGCCCATATTGTTCATGTAGAACAGTGTTCACATAAGCCTGTACATTGAATTTGTTTTTCATTGAATGTACCCGTTTCAATAGTGATACATCTACTATAGGTTGAGGTAGCAACCATGGTGGAACAGCTGATAACAACACCGTCGGACTAATATTCCATTCTTTATCTTTGAATTCCTTACATATTTCCGAAACACAAAAACAAAAACTTTCTTTTTTTATTTTGTTACTTTCCCAACTTGTTTGTACAGTTTGTTTAGTAGGGTGAGTATCTTTATGACCCTGTAGATTTGCCCAGTAATTAACAATGAACTGCTTTCTCCCCAAAGAAATAGGTACTTCTCCGACCTCTACCTGAAGTGCCGACACTGGTGTAGATCTTACTGCCCCACAGCATATCCTTAGTGCTTGTGCCTGGACTCTATCTAATTTTTGAAGAGAAGAGTATGCAGCTGACCCATACACTATTAGTCCGTATTCTATGGCTGATCTAATTAAGGCTGTGTATACGTTCCTCAAAGCAGCTTTATCAGCTCCCCCCTTAGTGCCTGCCAAGCACCTCATAACATTTAAAACCCTTTTACATGTATCTACTACTTTATCAATGTGAGTACTCCATGTGACTCTCTCGTCCAACCATATTCCCAGAAATGTAAATGTCTTCACTTTCTTTAGATCTTGTCCATAAAGTTTTAACCTAACCTCCTCACCTATCCTTTTCCTCGTAAAAAATAAAGTTTCAGTTTTTTCCACCGACAATCTAAACCCCCATGTCAGAGACCAGCTTTCAATTTCCCTAATGGCTTCCTGAATCTTAGCTACAATATATTTTACATTTCTGCCCCTTTTCCAAATAGCTCCATCATCTGCAAAAAGTGACTTACCAATATCAGATCCTACTTGTGTGTATATATCATTGATCATGATAGAAAATAAAAGAGGACTGATGACACTCCCCTGCGGGGTTCCATTTTCAACTTCATGCCTTCGAGAATATGACTTGCCAACTCGGACTCTGATGGCACGGCCAAACAAAAAATCCCTAATCCAATTATATACATTACCTCCCAGACCCATAATGTCCAGTTTTATTAATAATCCTTCCACATCATATCATAAGCTTTTTCCACATCAAAGAATACAGCTACAACACACTCCTTGTTCGCTTGGGCTTTCCTGACTTCAGACTCCAGGCACAGCAGTGGATCTAAAGTACTCCGCCCTCTTCTAAACCCACTCTGATAAGGAGTCATTAGTTCATTTTTCTCAATGTAGTATGTTAGCCTTTCTGTTATCATTCTTTCCATAACTTTACACAAGTGTGATGTCAGAGCTATAGGTCTATAACTGCCTGGACTGGTTGGATCTTTCCCAGGTTTCCTAATAGGAATAATGACTGACTCTTTCCATATTATTGGCAGCTTCCCTTTCTCCCAGATCTTATTGTACATCTCCAGCAGCTTTCCTAATGCAAAATCACTTAATTTGGTCAACATTATATAACATACATTATCTTTCCCAGGAGCAGTCATTTTACACTTACTTAATGCTCTTCTCAACTCTTGAATAGAGAAAGGTATATTTACAACACTCTGCGACGAATGTCTTTCTTTATATACATTAGGATGCTCATCTAACACTTCCTGCCTCCTGATCTTACCTTCTTCTGTCAAATTTTCCGAAGAATGAACTTTGACAAAATGTTCAGCTAGAATTTCTGCCTTCTCCAAAGCACCAGTGGCAACTTCCCCTCCAATCTCTAATACTGGCAGGTTACTCTGATGTCTTATTCCCCTCATCTTCTTAATCATTCCCCATACTTTATCTAATGGTGTAGTTCTCCCAATACTTGAACAGAATCCTCTCCAACACTCACTTTTTGCTCTTTTAACAATGTTCCTTACCTGAGCCTGTGCCTTTTTATATTCTAATAAATTATGTAATGAATGTGTCTTTCTTAGCTTTCCAAAAAGCCTGATTTTGTTTCGGATTGCATCATTACAGTCTTTGTTCCACCACGGTACCATCTTAACACATTTACCAAGTTTCCCAGTTTTATCCCCAATAGTTTGATTAGTGCTTTTAATTATATTTGAAGTAAATTGCTCATTTATTTCATCAATACTTTCTGCCATATCAATCTGATCCAATTCATTATCGCACAATTTAGCAAACATCTCCCAATTTGCTTTAGAAAAGGTCCATCTCATGATACCGTCTAGCTCAACCACATGATTTATATCAAACTTGATTATAATTGGAAGATGATCACTCCCAATACTGTTATTTGTCAATACTTCCCAACTGCTACCAGAAGCTAATTCACTTGTTACAAGAGTTAGTTCGATCGCAGACTCTGTTCCATCTCTAAAATTGATCCTTGTACCTTGCCCATTATTTAAACAAACTAATTCCTTTGCCTCCATTAAATCCTCCATCACCTGTCCGTTGTAATCTGTTGATCTCCCTCCACACATTGTATTATGTGCATTAAAATCACCACTCCATATTATTTCATTTCCTTGGCAAAGACTGTCTAATTCCTCTATTTTGAGTTTATTACATGGATTATAACAATTCTGGACACTAATTTTCCTTTTATTAATCCAAACTTCTACACCCACTATTTCTAAATCATGACTGTTCTTAAATGTTAGCCTATTATAAGACATTACTTCTCTGATAAAGATTGCACATCCCCCTCCCTGGCCATCATTTCTATCTTGTCTTATAGCAGTATATCCCCCAATTATGAAGTCCAAATGAGTCTTCAGCCATGTTTCTTGAATACAAATAACGTCTGGCTTTTCTTTTAACTGATATATAGGTCTTGAATTCTTGTTCATTTGCAATAAGGCTTCTAGCATTCCATTGCAGAATGAGAAAAACCATTCATCTACTCACCAATCTGTGAATCATCATTATTGGTGGCTAGCATTTCATGTATCATTTCAACGGTTATATCCTTTATCCCCAAAAATTCACCTGCTGCCTCCACTCTTCTTTTCAGTCTTGACCTCTTTTTTGTCTGCTGTAAAGCAACATTCACCACTTTTCCAATAAAGGCCACAAACTTGTACTTATTAACAATCAATGCATCCTCTCCTATCACACACTTATTTGAACACTTTGTGGAGCTTTCCTTTGCTTGTGGGAGTTTGGGAAAATCTTTTGAAGAGAACATACTTGCTGCTACTTGGGATTTCCTAGCTATGTTTAGTGAAACCTTTTCTGTTGCTTCAGCATATGAGACTTTATTTTGCACTTTGTATCTCTGCACCTCCTTGGCCTTTTTCTGCACTTCACAGCCCTGATACGCAGCACTATGTTCCCCACCACAGTTACAACATTTCACCTTGGCACCTGCAGTACAACTACCATATTCATGTTCCCCCGCACATGTTGGACACCTGGGCTTAGTTGCTTTGCACTTGTCTGCCACATGCCCAAACCTTTGGCACTTAAAGCACCGCAGAGGTTTAGGGATGAATTCTCTTACTGGAAAGCTCATGCAACCGATCATTATCTTCTGTTGCATTGTTTCTTCAAACTGAAGAAGAACAGACAAACTATCCACTATCTTACCTTGGTACCTAGTAGGAAGACGCTTTACTACAGTCACTTTCCCCCCTTTAATTTCCTTCTTGAGTTCTTCTATGCCTATTTCTATGGGAACTCCACTGATAACTCCAAGTATTTTCCGATTTGCTCCAGGAACATGGCATTTAATTCGAACTTCATTCAGGGTCTTCATTTTCAGTAACTTTTCCTGTTGTCTTGCATTAATCAACTCAACCAACATCCGTCCTTTGCTCAGAAATCTTGCTTGTTTTATCGATCCAATTTCTTTGTGAATTGCTTTAGTCAGGGCCACTGGATGTAGCTTAGCTGCGGATTGCTCACCAAACTCCACAATCACTTTCCACTCTTCATTCTCAATCCTTTTCCTTACTCTCTTCAATTCATTCTGTGAATCAGATTCACTAAGACTGTCACTTGACATGTCTATCTTCTTTCTTGAAGTCTTTTTCCTTACTTCATTCCATCCTCCTTCAGATGCACTTTCCATATCCTCCTCTCCAGAACTCAAAGAAGCCATTCCACCAGCTGCTCTCAATCTCGCACTCACTTCAACGTTCACTTCAACGTTCACTTCAACGTTCACTCCTATCTCCGTCTACTCAGTCTCAGCACGTGAAGAGCCCGTGTTCGTGTTCAACTCAACTGGTCATGCCCAGCCTCCAGAATGATGATTGTCCCCAAGCTTTGTAGTCATCTCCAACAGGTGTGCGCCGGCTGTGCGCTGCGATTGGAGTGTGTCGGGCCCGGTGTGCTCCAATCGCAATCTTCAGGGGAGGACCAGGAGATGGCAGCCAATGCCGGGAGGGCAACCGCACAGCTCATTTACATAGAACACACACAGCGAAAACACTCAGACGACCAGAAAGGCAGCAGCCGTAGTCAAAACAATGGGTTATTGCAATGGATGAGGAAATGCAATCACTAAAAGAGAATGACACATTTATCCTGACCAACTTACCTCAAGTTGAGAAAGCAGTGGGGGGTAAATGGGTGTATGATATCAAAACCAATGTTGATGGGTCCGAAAGATACAAGGCACGATATGTAGCCAAGGGATACAGTCAGAAGAGGGGTGAAAACTATGATGAGACATTTTCACCTACCGCTAACCTCACCAGTATCAGAGTGTTAATGCAAAAAGCAGCACAGGAAAATCTGATTTTACATCAAATGGATGTTAAAACTGCTTACCGACACGCACCAATAGACTGTGAGATATGCATGGAACAGCCAGAAGGTTTTGAAGTCAAATCCAGTAAAGGTGAAAAGTTGGTGTACAAGCTAGAAAAGTCACTATATGGGCTTAAACAGTCAGGCAGAAATTGGAGCAAAATGCTGCATGAGTATCTGAGTGAAAATGAGTTCCTACAGAACATTTTCTGGACATTGATTTTGATCAAACTGATTCATGTGTAAAGATATCACAGAAGAAATATGTGAACAAAATACTTGAAAGGTTTAACATGCAGGATTGTAAACCGAGAGCGACACCTTGTGAGCAAAAACTGAACTACTTAGATGATGCTGTACCGATGAAGGATGTTAGAATGTACAGAGAAGCAGTAGGTAGCCTGATCTACCTAGCTGTGTGCACGAGGCCTGATTTGAGTTTTGTTGTCAGTAAACTGTCCCAGTATTTTTCTGAGCCAACAGAAGAGCAATGGACTACTGTAAAACATGTACTGAGATATCTGAAAGGTACATTCGACAGGGAACTGTGTTACCGGAAATGTAAGAGTGAAAAACTGGGCTTACAAGCATACAGCGATGCAGATTGGGCCGCTGATCTAATCGACAGACGGAGTATGTCAGGTTATTGTGTTAGCCTTAATGAGAGTGGCCCACTGGTTTCCTGGGAAACCAAAAAGCAGCCAACTGTCGCTTTATCAACTTGTGAAGCTGAGTATTATGGCTTCAGCAGTTACTATGCAGGAGAGTATGAACTTAATACAACTACTAGAAGGCATTGACAAATGTGAATATACACTACCTACGATTTACGAAGACAACCAGGGCACAATAGCGTTGGCAAAGAATCCTGTTAACAGACAGAGATGCAAGCATATTGACATTAAGTATCATTTTCTGAGGTCTACTGTGGAAGGGGGAAAAACAAATCTGATTTATTGTCCAACAGACCAGATGGTGGCAGATGTTATGACAAAACCTGCACCAAAGTTTAAGTTGATTAAGTTTGCAAAGTTTATGTTTGGAGAGTAACAATTTCTGTAAGGTAGAGAACCTTATAATGTTTTTTTTTGTTTTGTTAAAAGACCACAAATGTGATATCAAGGAGGGTTGTTAGCATTGAGATAAAATGTGTTACCAATTTGTGTTATTTGTTGTGTGTGACCGGAAGCCAATAGCGTCACAGGTTTCAGGTCATGATGGGTATAAATAAAGCCACGCCTCCAATGGGAGAGTCCGTTGAATGAAATGCCACTGTCTCTGATGTGTTGTTATTCCTCCGCTTATTTGGATGCTAAACAGCAATGATGATGCTTACTCTACTTACAAAACATATGGAAGTGTGTCAATGCTCTCCTTTTCACTGGACCCCATAACTCTAATCCTCGAACTAGAAAATGCATTTCCTGCTGAAAATGCGTGCGAATGCTGTAAACTGTGAACATGTGTGGCTGAATTTAGCTGAAAATGCAGAAAAAGCTGAATATTTTATTAATTGAAGGGTCTCTGTAGCTGCTTTTAGCTACAAACACCAAGTAAGTGTGTTGCTGAACTTAGCCGAGAAAGAAAAAGTGCAGAAAAGTGAAATGATTTGAATCAAAATTGTTACAGCTCAAATGCATTGCAATGACTTTGTTGAAAACTTGAAAGTGAAATATTAAACTGGGAGAGAAGGACAAATAGTGAAGTAGCTTAATATTTAAAAGAAAAGGTTTACAAAAGGTATAAACAACAAGATGTATAGCCTCAATGTCCTGACAGCTGAATAATGTAATAGTTGAATGGTTTCTGTAGCTGAAAGTAGGCTGACGGAGTTAGCAAACAGCATTCACACTAATAACTCCTAATATTAATAGCCTCTGTAGTGATTTCTAATCTGCTGTTCATAGACCTGCTCTTATTAGAGAAGCACTGAGCGGTAAAACACCACAGCAACATGGAGGTCTCTGCTCATGTCACTGCTTAGAGAGAGTGAGGGCTTCATACGTAAGACAATAGGAAGAACACTGTTACAGCATCAACCAATCAATATTGGACTAATTGCAGAAACTTGTACATGAGGAGACAGCTTTTGCCCTTTTTCGTTTACGAAGAACATACTTTGAATCCGGAGACAAAGCAGGGAAAATGTTAGCTCATAGATTGAAACAAATAGAAAACAGACAGATTATTCCAGCGATCAGAGATGAGCATGACAGGCTACAGTGTGATGCAGCCAAAATCAATGAATCTTTCAAGAATTATTATTCTAAATTATATAGCACAAAAAATAACTTGAATGAAGAAGCCTTAGATAGCTTTTTCTGAGATTTTAACCTCCCGAGCGTCAGCTTGGCTGACAGATCTGCTATGGAGGCACCTGTTTCCCAAAATGAAATAGAAAACGCAATCATGAAGATGGCATCAGGGAAAACTCCAGGGGACGACGGTTTTGGAACAGAGTTCTATAAATGTTTTAAAGAACAGCTTTCACCATATTTACTGTTGTTATTCAATGAAATATTAGAATCTGAAGCCATGCCTCCCTCCATGAGCAGGGCCATTATCTCATTGTTGCCTAAACCGGGCAAAGATCCTTCTCTGATGGGTAACCGCCGCCCTTTAAGCCTTCTAAACTGTGACTACAAGATTCTAGCCAAGATACTGGCACTCCGTTTGGAGAAGGTGGTTCCATCTATAGTGCATCTAGACTAAGTAGGTTTCATTCCAGGCCGCCAGTCCTCAAATAACATGAGGAGGGTTTTTCAGATTATCCTAGAAGCAGGCTCCAGCAATCTGCCAATGATTGCAGCATCACTAGATGCTGAGAAAGCTTTTGACCAAATAGAATAGGCATATCTGTTTTACACGCTCAAAAAATGTGGCTTTGGGCCCAAGTTGATTAGCTGGGTTAAGGCTTTGTATAGCGCTCCCTTCTCTTCTGTTAGAACTAATGGGTTAATCTCAAAACCTTTCCCCTTACACCGTGGTGTGAGGCAAGGGTGTCCTGTTAGTCCCCTACTTTTTATTATGGCTCTAGAACCATTAGCCTGTGCAATTCGCGCTAATGGTGACATACATGGTGTGAACATTCATGGACACGATTTCAAATTAAATATGTACGCTGACGATATACTTCTTACTTTGAGCAAGCCAGCACTCTCTATACCCGCAGTTCTTGATATGATACATTTATTTGGCAGCTTCTCTGGATATAAGATAAATTGGAACAAGAGTGAAGCAATCCCACTTAACTCATATACATATAAACACAACCTAATGAGCACCCCCTTTATTTGGAAAACAAATGGAATGAGGTATTTGGGAATTAACATCGTCTCTCCTATCTCTAAAATCTTTAGCCTTAACGGCCCTGCTATTTTCCAGTCCATTAAGGAGGACATCAACAGGTGGATGGCCATACCACTCTCTCTATGGGGCAGAGCAGAAACCTTGAAAATGAATGTTCTCCCAAGGCTTTCTCATATTATCTCCTCTATCCCTCTTGAATTCCCACTAAAATGGTTTAAAGATATCAAATCCCTATTTACTCTATTCCTTTGGAATAATAAGAAACCCAGAATCGCACATAATAAGTTGATCATTCCAAGATCAATGGGAGGTTTGGGAGTCCCAGATGTATTCCAGTATTATCTGTCCTTCAATGCAAAGTATCCATTATCGTGGGCGTACAAAAGTGCCTCTTCGGTAGGCAGTTGGCAATGGCTGGAGCAATCCATCATGTCTGTAAACCAAAACATATCTCTGGCATCAATGTGGTACTGCCCAAAACCACCACCCTCAATGGATAATACCATCATCCGCTTTTCATGCTCTATTGGAAAGCAACTGCACAGGAGACTCAACATAGAGGGGCTCTCTTTACCATCTTGCCCCATTTGGAGTAACCCCTGTATTTCTGCAGGAGGAGGCACTTTAAGTAATAATATCTGGCAGAAGGCTGGTATTACTACAATTGGACAGATATATAGAGACCAAACCCTTCCATTTCAACAACTCAAAAATCAGTATGGTCTCTCAGGCTCGTCTTTTCTATCATATGCACAACTAGCATCTATTATTAGTACAAAATGTAAGGAGGGAGCCATGCCTGCTTCATGTATGGAAGAGGACCAGCGCCTCAAGAAAGCAATCATATCATCAGGTGTGGTCTCTAACATTTATAAATTATTATCTAGGGCTGCCCCGAATACCTATTCTCCTGTCCAACTGTCCTGGGAGCATGCCTTGAATATCTCTCTGTCTGCTTTGCAATGGAACTCCATTTGGCAGTCAGCTATGTTTTCATCTAAATATGTAAGATTCAGGATCATACAGTTCAAAATTCTAGATAGAGCTTACATCACCCCTGTTACAAAATCCAAGATGGACAATAAACACAGAGACTTATGCTGACATGAATGTGGCAAGCGAGGTACATTGTTGCACCTACTCTGGGAATGCCCAGCGGTAAAAAAACTTTGGTCAGAAGTAATATCCTTATTGTCTGAATCTTTAAAAGTTAGTTTCCCTACATGTCCCATTGCATGTCTACTGGGTCTCAAGCCAGATGGCAATCTTGCAAGGACTACCGATCGGCTCTGGACATTGGGCTGTTTAGCCACAAAAAGACTCATCCTATTAAACTGGAAGGAACGCAAACCAGCCTGCTTTACTAGGGACTCATGGCTGAGGGAGTATCTGGACCTACTGAACATGGAGCGTGCAGCTTCTCTGCTGGGGGATTTTGAGGGGAGACAGGAGGATTGCGGTTCACTGCCCGCAGCTCTCCTGTCTAACCCTGTCAATATGGCATCTCCTGTGTAATGTATAATGTATTGTGTATGTAATGCTCTGTGTATGTCACAATCAGCTGTCTTAGGAAGTCATCCTTGGATCCACCCCCCCCCCCCCCCCCCCCCCTCCCCCGTTACGTTTTGTTTAGTTGTTTGTTGTTACATGTTTTGATGTACGGTTTGTTATCTGGTGCAATGTCTGTTAAAAAAAATAATAGTAATAAAAATAAAAATAAATAACACAGAGACCACAGCCTGTTCCTCTCAGAGGGGATGCAGAGTTGGATGGTGCATGGGCAGAGGACCATGCAATCACTTGACCCTCTATCTGCAGGAATACTGGTGACATGTTTTGCTTAGTCATTGGGTGGGTCTGTGCTACGCGATAGAGAGAATATATGCAACAGCAGAGTTTAGATGGATATTGAGCTTCATAGTACTGCAGCAGGTACTGCTACTCTGCTCTCTGAGAAACAAAAATAGGAATCTGCCCGAAAAGGGTCACCTCAGCATCTATATAGAATTTGGATCCATTGCTAATCCAAAACTGCTAAACATTTTGGAACTGGGGCAATTATTTTCAACAGGAAATGTTCATTACTGTGTGAACAAAAAAAACAAAAACAAAAAAAAACCGAAAGGATGTTAAAACATTTATAGCTTCAGGTCCTCACAAAAAACACTACTTTGTAAATAACACTGAGCAGGATTCAACAACTTACACGTTAAGGTAACTATGTCTCTATATTCACAAGTTTAGGAACGTAAACTTGTGATTATGAACAACTTTTCACTGCTTTTTATTTTCCCCCAAGAAACCTTGATCAAATTTTATTGCCAAAGTAATGAAAAGGAAACTTATATATTTAAAAAAAAAAGTGTAATATAGTCATTTGTGAATCACTAAAGATAAATCAACTTTACCTCAGGAGGTCAGTAAACATAAAATTGTTGATAAAGGCAATTCCTTTTAAGTCACATGTGTGATATAACCAGGAAAGAAAGTGAAAGTGAGCAACTGTTATCGTATAAAAGATACTTTCCTGTCGAGTTGAAAGGCACTTGAGACAAATAACTGAAGGTGAGGATTTATATTATTTCCCAATTCTTGTTATGCTTTCATCATTTTGATTATAGTTATCCTTTTAGTGCAGTACAGTTATAGAAATAGTTACTGTATGTATGTTAACATTATTTTTTATCTCAAACCTTTAATGCTTTGTAGAGATGCACTTAACATTAATTTTTTTATATAAACCTATATTTTTCTAGTTCTGTGAGTTTATTTATTTCGTTTGATTGAATCTCTTTATTACCTGTACAAACACTGAATTTTCCATAACGCTGCTTGTTTGTAGTGAGCAAGATTAACTGAAAGATACTGTGAAAAATATAATTCTCTGGATAAATACAAAACAAGTCATTTTACCAGATTGCTGCTTAGTGATTCACTTACAGTAGATGTTCGGGTCTTGGTTTGAATAAAGTCTGATCATAAGGCAAAGAATGCATTATAGGGTATTTGTTCCTGACTGCACTCAAAGAGAAGAGCATTTACACTCTCCTTTATTCTTTAAATAAAAGAAAGGGGAAAGTGAAATCATTTATTTTACCTTCAATGTCTGTTAGAAATAAGGTGCAGTAAACATAAACAGACTTACAGTTTCACTGAAATTGTAGATAAACTAAATATTTCACGTCTATTTTAAAACTACATAGACTTATTTGAAGGGTTTAAGATAACACTAATCTGTCCCTATGGCAGTGGTACGCTTATCAAGTATGTACTGTAAACTCATAAGAAAGTACTGTGAGTATTTATTGAGCGGGACAATTTAGCTTTTGATCAAGTGAAAGTATTTTTTTTTTTACAGTTTTTAGTTATTATACCTTTGTACTTTTTAAATTGAACTTTATTTGTTATATATTTTCTGAAGTAGCAATTCAACAGACTTTAAGATATTAATACATTATAAAAGGGACTTATAATATTATACATCATTAATAATACTTTACTATACATGATGAAAGTTGTGAAATATTTGATCTCAAATGTTGTATTGATAATGTTTTTACAACAATTTTTTGTTGAAGCCATGGGAAACTCGACCCCCCCACCTCCCCCCCCACCTTCTCCAAAAGGTGAGTCACATTTTTCTAAACATTGCCTAATAGATTAAATCAATCAAAATGGGACTAATGTTTTACTGCAAATGTTCACTTTACTTTTCAGTTTTGCCTCACTCATGGAGGAACTTGCCTTGGGGGTGAGTTCATTTTTCAGTGTGTGGTGTCTCTGGTGTTTAGTGGCTTTTATACAAATAACACTTTTTAAAACCACAAGGAACCTGCACACTCCTTTGTTGAGACTCACCTTTGTTATGCAATTGTTTCTATTTGATGTCACTTCTTAGAAAAATAATGTTTTCTTCTGTTGGGTCTCAGTGACACCATTATGCAAAACTGATAATAATGCAATCTAAACTAAAGTCTAATGTTTTTCCATTAAACAGAAACAAAGTGAGAGATTTGCAGATTGTGAAGGATTACCAGCCTTTTAAAGAGGATGTCCAGCTCAGATTTATGCTTTATGGACCAGCTGGTGCTGGCAAGTCCAGTTTCATCAACTCTGTGGACAGTGTTTTACGAGGCAAAATAATTCGTCGAGCTGCTGCAGATTCACTCTTCCGCGGGAGCTTCACCACACAAGTAAGAATCCCTGAAAGCATTTCATAAGACACAACAACAATTAAAAAACACAGAACATATCTTTCTCTGGCTCAGTGGTTAGAGCTGGTGCCCCATGTTCTGAGGCTCAGTCCATGCTGAGGAAGATGCAAGTTTGAATCTGGCTTGTGGTCCGTTAACACATGTCTTCTTTTTATCTCCCCCCTACAAAGAGGTTAATTCTCAAATAAACCGGATAATCTGGCCCCCCCCAAAAAAATGTATTGCGTTACAATATTCCGTTTTTTAATTGTAGTTTCAATTTTTTAAATGTGGTATTTGATTTTAGGTTTTTATTTTGTATGTTGATTTCTGCTTTTTCTTTTAAATATTTTCTATTTTGTGAAATGATGTTATATTTTAAAGGTTAGGGCGACCATAACGGCATTTTTTTTATCTTACAGTACAGAGAGTTCAAAATCCCAAAAGCACCAGGGACACATTACCCTTTTGTCTTCAATGACATCATGGGCCTCGAGAGGGAAACAGGAAAAGGAGTTAGTTTGGAAGACATCAAACTGGCCATGAAGGGACACGTGAAGGATCGTTACAAGGTAGAACTTGGTACAACACAATCCCACATTGTGGTCATTTTCTACCATCCATATTATGGATGGAATGTATGAAATATGAACTATGGAAAACTAACGAGACTCCATTAGAAACTATTGTATTTGTGCATGCAAATTATTTTTTATTTTTTATTTAACATTGTTTTCCAGTTCAATTCTGACTCTCCCATCGCTGAGGATAACCAATACTACAACAGAGACCCCTCTCAAAGTGAAAGAGTTCATGTTCTGGTTTGCGTCATCCCTGGCAGCATAGCAGGATTACAGAATGATAATAACCCATCACAGTTACTGACTGAGGATTTCGAGAAAGAGTTGAGGGAAGTCAGACTTGCAGCCAGGGATATGGGTAAGGGTTGGATAATAAATGAACAAATACAATTATGTACATTGTATTTTAAAAGTATATTTAATGTATCGTAATTCTAATAAAATATAATAACACAGTAAAATAACCTGACCAACTTTATTTTAACTGAATCTGATTCTGCTCTGTATTTCCAGGAATTCCTGAAATTGCTATTCTCACCAAAATTGATGAAGCCTGTCCAGAGGTCGGCGAGGATATAAGGAACGTGTATAAGAGCAAGTACCTGAAGAAAAAGGTACGTTTCTATTGGTAATTTAGTTTTAGACAACTGTAATTCAAGTTGGAATATCATTTTGTTTTACACTGTTGTATTGTAACAGCAAGATCTCCTTGGATCAGCACTTTCATTTCTTAAATGTCATATTCTTAAATGTAGATTGAGGTGTTGAGTGGCAGGATGGGATTTCCACAAAACTGCATCTTTCCTGTGAAGAACTACCACTCAGAGATCGACACAAATGATCACACTGATACACTGATACTGAGCGCACTGAGAGGGATGATTGAATCTGGAGAAGACTTTGTCAACGACCTGTAAAACTACATTCTGCTGAGGCAGATCTTGTTTTTATAACAACATGTAAAAAGGTCCTGTTAACAATTATGATAATTACATGAAGTGGGCAAAATGGCTTTTAGTTTTTTTTTTTTGCAGCCTGTAATGCATCATATCTATAATATAAATGATGGTGTCTCTACCTTAATGAGTAGAGTATGAAAAGGCTTTATTTTTCCTATATTTTATGTTTTATTTGCATTATGATATTGTTAGTTATATGCTTTGTTGATTCAGGTGGTAATTTATATTGCCGTCTCCGCAGGTAATCGAGAATCTGAATATTCGTAGGTCGAAGAGGAGATTTGGTTGAAACGTGTTCAGAATAATGATACCTGTCACTGATTAAAAAGTGTTTTGTATATAATGATCTTTTTTTTTTAATGTAACCAGATCATATTCATCAAATAATGATAACATCAATATTTTTAAATGACATAATAAACATAATTGTTTCAATCAAGACAACAGATCAGAGCAGTTCTGTGATTTGCAGCTCATTCAGATCAAAGCAGCTTCACTTGTCTCTAAGAAAACCCTCGTCAGGTTTTAAAACATGCATGTGATTACACTCTCAAAAACAATACATGGTGTTTCTTATTTTTGCTTGCATTAAATGGTTCAACAATGATGTACATTAATTGTTTAACATATTTGGTGAATCCATATTTTGTTGTTACATTGGGAGGGTGCAAAGTCATGATAATCAGTGCCTGTTTTATACAGTGTGCCTATTCTAGGATGGTTACATTTTAATGCTTTGATTTCTGTATCGATGAAGATGAAGCTGTTGATCTACAATCATTTGATTCTCACCAATAATATTTTGAGCAATAAATGCATTCACACATTCAATTGTGACTTAGTGTGTACTGTAGTCGTTGGTGTTAATCAACATTGCTGAAAAAGTAAGGTTGAAACATATGTATTCAAACTTGATATGAATGTAAAGGATAGTCAAGGCAGCACATTTATTTGGGTTGTTGGCACGCAGCAAATCATTTTTGGGTGGTCTCTGCTGTTTTGCTTCTAACGCTATGGCCTAAAATGAATAATTGTACCGTATGGTTTGTGATATATTTATTTTAATGTCACCTTATATATATTCATGTGTGTTAAATTTGAAGGGACAAATTACATTTTTCCTCCCCAATATAGAGAGGTGAAGTCTTTGTGTTTAGAGTGGGATGTGAGCAGGAGACATCCTTATTTGGGCATAGCTCTAAATCTCTGGAATGTTTCCATCATAAAAAAGAGGGTGCGTTACACATGCTTAGGGCAGATGTGTGTGTGTTTTCATTGCAGTAAATATTAGTGCTGCGTGATTACTGTTCAACTATACCTCTGTTTTTATTATTTCATGTGTGGGTACTAAATGGCTACAAACATTGTGGAGAAATTAGCTTAAACATGTTTTATTACTCTGTATGAAAAAGGAGCAGTTGTGGATGACAGGAGACATTCTTCTTAAAAGATCTCCAGCATGTCAAATATTAGGGAAGTCTACATGATAAATATATGTGTGTGTTTAATTACTTTGTATCAAGAATAGCAGTAATGTTTTCCTCGGTATTGTGGATATTAAGGTCACTCACATGTGATATTTGTATAGTCCAACTATATCTTGGTTCGCTCTTCTTTTCTTCATACGGCCGAGGTGGTAAGACCTCTCCCAGCGAGAGGACCAGAGCAGGGGCACCCGAAGGGGGGCCCCTTTTGAATTGTTTTGTGTTGTATTGTATATTTTACCATTAAAGCAGATTATTGTTTAACCCTTATCCTGGTGCTTTGACTTTTCCTTCTTGTAAAACAAACTCATAGAGGAACGCGCGGAGCAGAGATTCTGCCTA
The DNA here is from genome assembly GCF_949606895.1 of Notothenia rossii. Classification (NCBI taxonomy): domain Eukaryota; kingdom Metazoa; phylum Chordata; class Actinopteri; order Perciformes; family Nototheniidae; genus Notothenia; species Notothenia rossii. The sequence goes on from NC_136906.1 coordinate 13,440,781, forward strand.
AACAGGTTTAACAACAGCAAACTTGACATTTCAATCAGGAACAATGCCTCTACTTAAATGTCTTTAGAAACGTAGCTGTAATCACAAATTCTAAATATGATATAACAACTTGTTTTTGTTCAGAAAATGACATCAACTTACTGTAATGCAGCCACAATAACACTGATGCCATATCACACTATTGGGATAAGATATTACATTGCATTTAATTTAGCTGATGCTTTTATCCAAAGCTTTTATCGTGTCATTTCACATTTAACAGCAGTATCTTTACTGAATGCACCAGCTCAGCTTCAACACAACTCCCCTGCCAATACCATGATATACTGTGGCAATAATATACCTGAACTCATAGCTCCACTCAGACTTTTACTAATAAAATAAACTTCATTGACAAGATACATTCCATAAATCATGTTTAGTCTGTAATATTACTTAAATAACTTTTCAAACAGTTACTTATCTTAATAAAAAACAGTCTAATTTAATTTAGATTTATTGCTACATATAAATTATTTGTTTCCATACTGCTACTTCCTCTCATGGTTAAGAGTAATACTACCATACTTGACAACCTTGAGACCTTAGAAATAGGGAGCATTTCAAAACCACCGCCCGGCGGCGGGTTGAGACATTTTCCTGCATCCTACTGACTTTTAAAGATGAAAAGAATAAAAAGCACACTGCAACAGGATTTATATGTTAAAACATTTTTATTGAATGGGCCATCTACAAAAAGCTAAATGAAATTCATCTAGATTCAAGTAATGTCAAAATGTCATTTTCAAAATGTCAAGTAATGTCAAAAAGGCTTTTCTGATACCCAAATGGCTAAATTGTCTTTCTAACCCCAACCCTAACCGTCCATAGTAACCTAGCAGATAACTTGACATTAAAAAGGAACTGGAGACTGTAGTTTGTTTCCAGTCTTCTACCAATCGTAAATGTTGATGTTCTTATGATTTCTAACTTCAAATGTTTATATCACTTACAACTACAATAAGCATCTACACATGCTTATTGTAGTTGTAAGTGCAATGCCTTGCTGCCTCTAGCACCATCCTTGATGGAGCGTATGTGTGGGCTGGACCTGTATAATTTATTTTACAGGAAAGGAGTGAGCAGAGGGTAGAGTTGTCCATTCTCGTTCTGTCACTATCTTCCTCACCATGCTAAACACCCTCTCTGATGAGGCATTGCTGTGTGGAATGCACAAAAGTGCCATCATCAACTGTGCTAGGTTCTTGAACCTTCCATCCTTTCCAATGAGAGCCCAAAACCTGTCCACTCGTGTCTCCTCAGGAAGTTCTGCCCTATCAACGACCTGGTACTCCACCACTTCTTCCCTAAGGCTAGACAGATCCAACCTGAGCTGATGCAGCCTCTTCCCTAGCTCTACCACTGTAAATAAAAATGAATAACTGAATATTATGTTTTCTCTGTAACCAACCTCAATTAAATACAAAAAGAATAAAAACACACTAAATAAAAGTTTCACTACTGCACCTGAGCTTGGGGTGAACTTATGCCGTGACTCTGGGTCCAACACGATCAGATTTTGTAGGACGATGTTGTCCAGGGGAAACACTCTCAGCATCTTTGTAGTCACAGCTACAAAGAAGCCTCTCACTGCCCTATGACATGATCAGATGCACAATTACAATATGATTCAGTTACCTAGTGATTTTATATAGGTGTGTGTGTGTGTGTGTGTGTGCGTGTGTGTGTGTGTGTGTGTGTGTGTGTGTGTGTGTGTGTTTTTATATGTACTTCTGTCATATAATAGTATATTGAGCCCCCATTGTTTATATTAGTAACTATTTTAATATTGGAGCCCCGGGATGTCTTAATGTTGTTGTTTCAGTACATTGATAACGAAGGAAATCTAATCTACTGTAATCTAATGATAGGATTGCAGTTGTTTTTTGGACACTTAGCTTACTGAAGCATCCTTGGGACAGGCAGCTCGTCTTTCTTATCCTCCAGGAAGGTCTGTGCCTGATCCCCAATAAAGAGATCTTCATCAGGAAACTGCAGGCTGGTGTCCTGGAACTGGATTTTCTTTAGAGGCACATCTGCAATGAGATGGGCAGGGAGAAACCTTCCTAGATATCGCCGTACAAGGCTGCACATTTCCTTGTGCAGCCTATGCACCATCACCCCCTCAGCTTAGGAACACATGATGGATTTATCAGTTATGAAACATGATGCCATTAGAAAGAGGGGTCCTTCAGTTGGTAATGATAATAATTGAACATGGAGACCCTAATGCTGTAAATATGTTTACATTATCTATGCTCACCTGAAAGGCAACATTGAAATCCACCAGTGGTTTCAGAGCGTGGGAGAGGAAGGAGAAGAACTTTGTCTTCTTGCTGGACAAGTGACCTGCCAGCATCCTCACTTTCCCAGGCTTCTCCACATCCTCGTGACTCTCAAAATATGCCAGCAGTGCATTCCACTGATTCAGGACTCGGTTGATGCAGGTCAGCAGGCTGAGCCACCTTGTTGCGCAGTACCTGAGAAGCTTCAGTGTCTGTATCTGTGAACTCAACAAACTCTTTGTAGAGCTCACATCGCTCGGCACTAAGGTTTATAAAAAAATAAATAAAGAGGGGGGGTTGATTATTATTATTACATCCAATATCTGTCAAAATGTGTCACAGAGACTATACTACCCTAGGTGTATTGTGATACATATCAACATATCAATATGCTTAGCCTACCTGATGTCAAAGTGACTGTATATGGCCTCCAGAACCTCTTCAATGGGCTGGTGGAGCGCTTTGATTCCACATCCAGTTGCCAGCTGGACTAGATGGCAAATGCAGCCTATATCGACGACGCCTGGCTGCAGCTCTTTGATGCGACTGGCAACAGAGTTATGTCTGCCTTTCATAACACTGGCGTTGTCACTGTTGAAGGCGACTAGGTTGTTTCAGTCGATGTTTCTCTCACTGGAAATCAAAAGTACAACATTACTGGTCAGTGGTCAGCCTCTTGAGACAGTAGCCTATTTAAATTTTTTGGACAGTAGGCCTATTGATTTTACAATTACCTTAGCACTTTGGTCAGGGATGTAAATAAGCGCTCTGCTGTGCCAATGTTGCACACTGGCATATGAAGGAACTTGGTGACCAGCGTGTCCTCCTCAAACACTCTGACCAATATCACAAACTCCTTATCTGTGCTTCTGTTGGTACCCTCATCACACATGAGACCAAACCTCCTTGTCCAGTGCTGGGGCAATGGCACCTGCCAAAATAAATAGCCAAAATAAAATAGCCTACAGTTTGAAGTCATAACCTACTCCTTCTTCTCACACACATTACATATAAGATAAGACAAGATGGAGCTTTATTAATCCCCTTGGGGAAATTCAGTTGTTCAAACAGCAACAGGGTTAAGGTGAAAAAACCGGATAGCACAGATTCACACAGATTAATAAAATAAAAAATAAGATCAAAGTTAAAAAAAAAAAAAATAATAATAATAATGAGAAACTATGAAATAAGAAAATAATACAACAAATAAAAATGACCATATATACATATTGGGTCATATAAACTATGAATTAAAAATGAAGATGGACATTTATACAAATTGGATCATACATACCTATTATTTAACATATTAACATTAATATGGGGAACTTTGTTATAATGGCTAACGTTAGCTTACCTTTCACAATTTGAGTAGCCTTTGTTCTCCCACATGAATATTGCTTGGCGATCTCCGAGTCTGGGAACATGTCTTTCACTGATTTGTTTATTTCATCCGTGAAGGTGAAAGGGATGTTCTGTTTGGCCACCAACATAGACATCTTTACTTCAGCATACACAACTGGATCAGGTCTACCTTTTCCTAGCAGGCTGGCGATGCTTTTTGACCCTGTAGCTGTTTCGCTGACTTCTTGTGTTTTCGGAATCTTCGTGGTGTTTCACGTCTGTGCGACCACCATACGCGATACTGAAATCGACTTTACAGCATTTACAAAAAGCTTTCCCCTTTCCCCTAAAACTCTCCGTGACAAATATACATTCTTCTTTCCACGAGGGCTGGAATTTACATAAATATTTCTTTTTCGATCTCATTTTATCAGCGAACGGCGTCAGAGAGGTATAATGGGAGACTTTCAGTTGAAAGGACACGTTACCACGGAAACCAAACAAGTGTGTAGCTGTATTAAGTCCGAGTGGAAACAGTAACATTTGGAGCTTTATTTATGTTAGAATAAAACATGTCGTGAGTGACTGACAAATAAGATTTGCTCACGAGTCGTGAATAAATCTGATTTAGTCAGAAATCCGGAGAAATGCGGGAGAAATATAACCCCGGGAGGAAATCGGGAGAGGGCCATGAAATCGGGAGTCTCCCGCGAAAATCGGGAGGGTTGGCAAGTATGGACTTGTAACTGACCAAAATCCTCTCCCAGAAATGACTGTCTAGAATGCCGTATCCCAGAGTAGGTGTTTGGTGGTATCGTGGAACTAAAACCTTGTACCCAGTGTTGTCACAGGATTGGACTGGGACCTGTGCACTAGCACAGCCAGTGATGTTTTTTATGCAGTTAATCAACATGGCGAAACACCCCAAAGCCAGTAGGGTAAGAGACCAGTCCCAGGGGGAGTTTAGGCTCCAGTGTACAAGGATAGCATAGGGGCGCCCAGGGAAGGGCTAGATGTTGCATTCCATGTCCTAACGTACCGATTGATCACGATGGCCTCTTCTCGAGAACATATTACTTTCATACCTTAAATGGTATGAAAGGAGGGAGGGTACATTTCTCATGATAGACAGTTACAAATGCTAGCAGAACAAGATGACCCACCCCTGTATACAGAGATGAGATTGTTCAATGAATGTCCAGCCGATGTGATACTTTAAATGATGAAATCATGTGAAGAAGTGAACATGCTAAAATGGAGTGAATACATTTCAATTTACTTTACACTATTCCAAGATAGTTTATTTTATTCTTTTATACTATTCTAATAATAGTAAATGTCATGTTTCCTATTACTTTGCACTATCCTAAAATTGTTTGTTTCTTTTCACTTTGTAAAAACAAGTGCCTTAACACTGAGCGTGGTATGAGAACGCTTTCTGTGAAAGGAGGGAGGAAGAAATGTTCTAATACCAAGCCATCGCTGCTATTTTGAAGAATGATATTGAATGTAAACACTAGAAGTTATGCACAAGGGAAAACCTTTATATTTGAGCACACTGAAAGTATTTATTTTTTATTTTTGTAAAGTTAAGACTATTGAACCATTCCATTTTAATTGTATGTTTTTGATATGAGTTATGTAGGAACTACTATGCAAAGTTCAGATGAAGAACTCATTGATTTCAGTATTAGATACACACCTTTTATGTGTGTAAGGAGGGATTGTTAGAAATTAAAATCAATGTTTTGGATGGCATAATGTAGCTTAAACATACCGTCAGTTTAGATGCTGTTTTATACTGAAAAACCAGAAGTTCTCGCGCACAATGTCTGATATCAAGCTTTTATTCTGAAAAACCTTCATCTCTGGTTAGCATTTAGCATGTGGCTAATATTCCTTTCCCTATAGAGGTACATTTCGAAGTGAAATGACATGGAGTGATGCACACCGAAACCTACTGATTTTAACACTACAACTATGGACGTCGAGATATTATTATTGCTGAATATTAAAATGAAGTTTTGTTTACAGACGTGTGTAGCATGTGAAAACATCCGGAACTACCGGAAATGATAACTGCCACGAAGTATTTCCTGTAATTTTGGAGTATTGATTACAGCGTTTAAAATGTATTAAAGGAAAAGTAATGAAAGAGATAAGGAGGAGAAAAGGCGTGTTTAGTTATATATTGAATGTACAATGTCTGAATCCTCTGTTATGCGCAACAACGGATATTAAAGACGCGGAGGGCCGGCCCCCAGCAGCGCCAACCGGCCCACAGGGAGGAGCCAGCAGAGGATATTTAACAGCTGGAAGAGTGGTTCTCTGTTCTCCTTCGCTCTCGAGAGCCCGAGAACACAGCTGTTTTTCTCACTGAACAATATTCTGCTTGTAACATTACCGCGCCTTTTTTAATTAAAGTACCCATTTGAACCTTCTCAAAGACTTCATTAGTCTCCCTTTTTAAAGCTTCTCTCCTGGACGCGAGAATAACGAACAAAGCTAACAGAGGCTAATAAAATGGCGGCTTCACAAAACTTTTTGGGTAGTTTTACGGGGCGTGGTCAGAAATGTGAACCTTTTTCTCCCATGAAAGTACCTGCTCTCTAGCAGGGACTGAAAAGGGGGTGAAAAGGTTCTCATGAATTAAGTTCTAGTTCCGGATCTTTTTGGTGTGAACACACATTTTCGGAACTATACTGGGAAAAGTAATCTGGTGTGAAAGATAAAAGTATCCAAGGAATACACAATAGAATATATAAAGAATAAATGAAATATTTCTACAAAAGACCAATTCAATTCAAAAACAGAAACGTATTGACATAGGTAATATACATAAAAAAAGGCTTAAAATGTATTCAGTATTGTATGAACATTTTTTAATTGGGGTGTGGACGTCACATCCTCTTGCGGGGTCCGGGGGAACAACTCTAAACACCCATATGAAAAAGATCGGTTAACATTTTAATAACCAAATGAGTATATGCACATAACCAATAACCTACCATAGCCAATAACAAATAAATGTAACTTATTTAATTGTTGTTGTTCATTCAAATCTTATTTTACCTAGTTAACATTTATTTATGCATATTCTTTTATCTCTCCCTTTTTAAACGATATTTTTCGTTCACTGTCCTATAGTATACTTTGAAATTATTTCAAAACTATTTATCCCAATAATTATAAAGGTGTGCATTGGAAATAATTTATTTACATAAATTGCATTTATCTCTCTCTCTCGCTCGCTCCCTCCCTCCCACACCCACTTTGGCTGTGAGCTGCGGGCGCCTGATAAGCCAACATCCCTCACTATCACCACTTACAACATCCATCGTACAGGGCAAATGAAACGTGTAACCGGGGTGAAAAGGGTGTTACCTTTACTTAATTATGAATAATGTTACATCAAGGCTGAAAATTAGGGTAAGCGGCAACAGTCAAAAAAAATGTTTCCCTCCCAGAGCTGCCAGCGGCAGCACCCCCCCAGATCTGGCGCCCTAAAAACCGTCCCTGCACAGGACAAGTGCACAGCAGAACAACATTTCATTGCATCTGGCTCATGAATGTTCAGTGGTGGCTGGCCCATAGGGGGTGATAGGGCGCCGCCCTCCCTAAACCACACACACACAAGGAAATGCTTTTCATATACACTGTATGACTGAAGTACTGTGCTGGGGCGATGGAGAAATCGTCCCACGGAGGCAGGTCTCTGTAGCATGTTAGCCAATTGTTGATTCAAGATATGAACGAGTGTCATAAAATGTAGCCAATCAGCGTCCTCAAAACTTCTTCCGGAGAGGCGATTCTTATATCAACACATCCTCACTCCCAGGTCGGCCTATGTTGACGTTATGTCAAGTCCCCTGTGTCTGATTTTTCCAACGCAAGACGGGGGGGGGCGGCCATGTCGGCTTTTTCCAACACAAGGGGGGCGGCCCTTAGCGTATTTTCAACTTTCGGGGATGTCCACAGGCTTCTATATAGCTCCCTAAACGTATGTTGTAGACGACTTGAGATCGCGAGCGAATGCTACCCGCAGATCCATTCTCACAGCGTTTATCAACCCTTTTCTTTCTCAATATCAAGCCAAACTTATTGTTTTTACTTCTTTATTTTAATTGAATAATGTAGGACTTTTGTTGCCGTCAGTTATGGGGAGAGTAGGGGCTCAGAATACTGAAATCTGTATCTGTATTAATGGACGTGCCGTTGTGCAAAACATTTTATAAGGCCTCACGTCCCAAGTGCGTCCCATGACAGATCTCCTTCTCCTTCCTGATCTTGCACCGGATCCTGGCACGAGCTTTGTTGCCGTCTGTATCTTTATAAAGCCGCTGAGAGCGTCTCTTTATACTTGCAACCAGGACCTCAATTCTGTTGGTCAAGGCATCAGCATCATCGGTAGTGGTTTTTGTTGTTGTTGCTGCTTAGAAAGAAGTATGTGGTTTAATACATCATATTAAAACACTTATTAAATAGCTTCACTTCAACATAATTGGGATAAAGTAATATTGCATTCTTAAAAATGCTTGGCAGGACAGTCCTGGCGCTGCCACCTTCATTTCTTCAAATGAATGAAAGCTATCCGTGTCATAAATTGTGGCAAATTGCAGTGTAGCAGGCCAGTATCCAATCTGGATGAGATTGTCCACTCCAGCAGCCCAAGTGGCATGACACGCTTCACAACTTAACTGAGGCATGCTAAGATCATGTCTTCCTAGAAAAAACAAAACACATCCCCTCTAATTTAAAATGTAGACAGAAGTCATGTGTAAATGTATGTCTATCTATTCAGCTGACATTTCTCGAGGGGGTGTAACTGCAAAGACTTTCACCACTTCGGGATTACTCCACCACTTGAAATCAAAACACCCGGACAAATATGCGGAGTAAGATCAAATCACAAGCACTGACAGCGAGGGACTGTTCAGCTCTGCCTCTCATGTGCTTGATGAGAAGAGGAACAGACTTATGGCTGATGAAGCAGAGAAGCTAATGTTCATTAAAAAGAACCTCCCACTTTTCCTTAATAAGTAGACAAGGCTGGCTTATCATAAGCTTATCTAGTTCTACATGCAGGGCCGTGGGAAGTAGGGGTGCTGAGGGTGCTGCAGCACCCCCTGGTGGAGGACAGGGGATCTGCACTTCCACAAGATATAATAAAAAAAAAACGAATTTTCAGCCTTGATGTAACAACATTCATAATTAAGTAAAGATAACACCCTTTTCCCCGGTTACATTTTCCATTTGCCCTGTACGATGGGCGCTGTGAGTGATGAAGTGGGGGATGTTGGCTTAGCAGGCGCCCGCAGCTCACAGCCAAAGTGAGAGAGATAGAGAGAGGGGATACCGCGGTACCGGCGGGGATTGTTGTTAGCTTCTGCTGCGCTAACGGATATAAGAAGCTGTTTCTATAATAATGTGGAGGGAGAGCTGTCCTGTCAGACTGAGAGGCTCAGTGAGGTAAAGGACTCTGAGGGCTTAGATAGTTCACTTTAGTCGAAGTTATCTCAGTGGGTCTCAAACGTTTTGATCACAATTTATGTAAACAAATATTTCCAAGGCACACCTTTATAATTATTAGGATAAATAAAAACAGGTTTGAAATCATTCCAATGTATACTATAGGACAGTAAACCAAAAATATCGTTTAAAACTGGAGAGATTTTAAAATATACATAAATAAATAAATGTTAACTTGTAAAATAAGATATGAATGAACAACACAAATAAAATAAGTTACATGTATTTGTTATTGGCTATGGTTGGTTATTGGAAATGTTCACATACCTGCTTATTTGATTGATAAAATGCAAACTGATCTTTTTCATATGGGTGTTTAGAGTTGTACCCCCTAGATCAGTCTCTAATTGGGCGCTCAAAGTGCACCAAATTGAAGCATTTTACTTTAAAATGTTAAAAAAATCTTCCCGGGGGGGTACCCCCTGACCCCCCTAGAGGATGTGAAGTCCACCCCTCCAATTAAAACATGTTATAATATATAATACATTTGAAGCCTTGTTATATAAGCTGTCCAACATGTCAATATATTTCTCTTTTTGCAGTGTATTGGTCTTTTGTAGAGGTTTTTCATTGCCAGCTAAAATATTGCCTTATAGGGCAGCACATTGGTCAGAACCAGCCCTGGTGTCATCCCCACAGCACCCCCCATTTGAAACATGTTCCCACGGCTATGTCTACATGTCTACTCTATACCCACTTTCCTGAACCATTTTTAATTGTGAGTTATAATTCACCATCTCAGGTTATCATTAGGGGGAAATGACAGCAGCACAGTGTTCAATATATTGTACTTTCGGTATCTAAATGATACAATGTTGTTTACATTGCTCATGATGACAGACCACCTTATTTGCAGATTCTTGAAATTGTAATTTCATTTGTAATTGATTGTGGATTTTGTATCCAGTTTTCACTTTATGTATCTTTATACAATGTTTACTACTTTGCTTATGAGGACAGACAGCCTTATTTACAGATTCTTGAAATTCAATTGTAATTTCATTTGTAAATAGTTACATTCATGTGGATTTATCCAGTTTGCACATTTGTATGCATGCACTTATAGGTGCATTTGTTGTTGTTGAAGGCCTGGCTGTTAGTCTTTATTTACACAATTTTGTTGTAGACCTACTGGCCTAGATGTTTATGCAGTTTTAAAGCACCTTGGCTTTGTTCTGAATGCACTTTGTTGTAGTTATCCTACAGAGAAAAGAAAATGCACTTGACTTGGAATTAATGTACTGTATGCATTCAAAAGTGCTGAATAAATGTTTTATGGACCCATAATAGTGATTATTATTTAAGTTAAGTTTTGCCATAATCATGTATTTTTCCATAATCAGGTAGTTGAACACCATTGGTAAAAAATGTATACATTATATATATATATATATATATATATATATATTTCTATTAATCATTTTCGGCCTTTCGGCATTCGGTTTTTGGCCAACTGTTTCCTATTTTCGGTATCGGTTTCGGTCAAGAATTTCCCATTCGGTGCACCCCTAGTTTTTTGAGAACAAAAATTCGTAACTAAAGCACCATAATACATTCTGACGAAAAATACAAATGATTATGAATAAAAATAAAAATAAAAGAAGCCTATCGTGAGTTACTACAAGCTATAAAGTAGATTTTAAAAACTGAGTTTACCTCAGAATACTATTGAAATACAAAAACATGGTTTGAATGTGAAGTGTGTCCAGTATAGCTGTTATATTCTGGTTCGGTGGTACAGTATCTACAGTTTCCTTTAGATCACGTGATTTAAAAGGATCAGGGGAGAAGGGAGGGGTGGGCTTGCAGGGCTGCAGCTATACGGATGTTTTCTCAACAGCCCGGTTCTATTATCCTGCATTGCACTCTGTCATTCTGTGTTATGTGCTGTAGTATTACTCTTAACCACGAGAGGAAGCAGCAGTATGCAAACAAATACAAATAATGTATGTAGCAATAAATCAAAATTAATTAAATTAGAATGTTTTTTATTAAGATAAGTAACTTTTTGAAATGTTATTTAAGTAATATTACGGACATATTGTTGGGGAAATATTTTCCAAGGTCCATAACATTGACCCAGTTTATCAGTTCAAACTGTCCTGACTGAGCACAGGCACCTGTAACCTTGGCTGCTGTATTCTCAGTGTTCTGTCTCCCTGCTCCTGCCTGTTGGCGTCAGCTGATAGAGGTGTTATGATTCTATCTTGTTATGCAGCATGTTGATTATTCTCTCTGAACTAGCTAAATACATGGGTCTGGGGTAGAGTTCTTCAGATTTGATGTGGCGACTCTACCGTGAAGTCAGAACCTCTGGCTCTTTGACTTGTGATGTGAATTCTCCGGCCGAAGCTCCTAAATAAACCATCAGTGTTTGACATCAAAGCTCCTGCTCTTCCCGTGTCTCCTTCATGAGTCGGTGACTCCCACTAAATTGCTACACAGAAGTTTCCCCCCAAACATCATTTATGGAATGTATCTTGTCAATTAAGTTATATTTTAGGAGGAAAATTGTGAGTGGAGCTATGAGTTAAGATATTTTATTGCCACAGTATATCATGGTATTGGCAGGGGAGTTGTGTTGAAGCTGAGCTGGTGCATTCAGCAAAGATACTGCTGTTAAATGTGAAACGATATGATAAAAGCTTTGGATAAAAGCATCAGCTAAATTAAATGCAATGTAATCTCATATCCCAATAGTGTGATATGGCATCAGTGTTATTGTGGCTGCATTACAGTAAGGTGAGGTCATTTTCTGAACAAAAACAAGTTGTTATGAAGCTCAGCGCAAGTTCAAGCAGGAAGACCTATCACTTCGTATTGCGCGTCATGGCAATACTCGCTCCCTTCACTAAATGATAGGGAGCGCCACTCCTCAGCTAACCTATCACTTCCCTCCATTCACAAGCCTAATCATCGCACCTGTTAATCCCTCTATATATGCTCTCCCCTTTTCCATCAGCTGTCTTCCAGGTGTCAACGCGCAACCCTCCTCCACCCCTTCGCCTCCTGCTTCCACCTCAGGTCCAAGCTCAACCTTCTCCCTTCCAACCGGACCTAACCACTTATCACCACTACCAGTGTCTAGACCCAGGGGGGTTCATCGGAAACGGTTCTTTCCCTTCCCGAATGATATCCTACAAAACCTGGGCCTAATCGCCAAACACCATTTCATTCACTTGTTATAAACTGTCATCATTATGTTTCATTTATATAATGTGACCCGATAATAAACATGTATTCCATACATCACGTCTCTCCTGATTGAAATATCATATTTTCTCCAAATTGTTTATTCTAAATCTACTTAAAAAATATGTATGAAATTGGAATGAGTCTGAGTGAGTTTGTAGCATTTGTGATTAGAGGGACATTTCTAAAGACATTTAAGTAGAGGCATTGTTACTGAATGAAATGTCAAGTTTGCTGTTGTTAAACCATACGGTACAATTATTCATTTTAGGCCATAGCGTTAGAAGCAAAACAGCAGAGACCACCCAAAAATGATTTGCTGCGTGCCAACAACCCAAATAAATGTGCTGCCTTGACGATCCTTTACATTCATATCAAGTTTGAATACATATGTTTCAACCTTACCTTTTCAGCAATGAGGATTTACACCAAATGACTACAGTACACACTAAGTCACAATTGAATGTGTGAATGCATTTATTGCTCAAAATATTATTGGTGAGAATCAAATGATTGTAGATCAACAGCTTCATCTTTACAGAAATCAAAGCATTAAAATGTAACCATCCTAGAATAGGCACACTGTATAAAACAGGCACTGATTATCATGACTTTGCACCCTCCCAATGTAACAACAAAATATGGATTCACCAAATATTTTTAAACAATTAATGTACATCATTGTTGAACCATTTAATGCAAGCAAAAATAAGAAACACCATGTATTGTTTTTGAGAGTGTAATCACATGCATGTTTTAAAACCTGACGAGGAGACAAGTGAAGCTGCTTTGATCTGAATGAGCTGCAAATCACAGAACTGCTCTGATCTGTTGTCTTGATTGAAACAATTATGTGTATTATTATTATGTAATTTAAAAATATTGATGTTATCATTATTTGATGAATATGATCTGGTTACATAAAAAAAAAAAGATTATATACAAAACACTTTTGTGACAGGTATCATTATTCTGAACACGTTTCAACCAAATCTCATCTTCGACCTACGAATATTCAGATTCTCGATTACCTGCGGAGAAGGCAATATAAATTACCACCTGAATCAACAAAGCATATAACTAACAATCACAAATCATAATGCAAAGAAAACCTCAAATATAGGAAAAATAAAGCCTTTTCATACTCTACTCATTAAGGTAGAGACACCATCATTTATATTATAGATATGATGCATTACAGGCTGCAAAAAAAAAAAACTAAAAGCCATTTTGCCCACTTCATGTAATTATCATAATTGTTAACAGGACCTTTTTACATGTTGTTATAAAAACAAGATCTGCCTCAGCAGAATGTAGTTTTACAGGTCGTTGACAAAGTCTACTCCAGATTCAATCATCCCTCTCAGTGCGCTCAGTATCAGTGTATCAGTGTCATCATTTGTGTCGATCTCTGAGTGGTAGTTCTTCACAGGAAAGATGCAGTTTTGTGGAAATCCCATCCTGCCACTCAACTCCTCAATCTACATTTAAGAATATGACATTTAAGAAATGAAAGTGCTGATCCAAGGAGATCTTGCTGTTACAATATAACAGTGTAAAACAAAATGATATTCCAACTTGAATTACAATTGTCTAAAACTAAATTACCAATAGAAACAAACCTTTTTCTTCAGGTACTTGCTCTTATACACGTTCCTTATATCCTCGCCGACCTCTGGACAGGCTTCAACAATTCTGGTGAGAATAGCAATTTCAGGAATCCCTGGAAATACAGAGGAAAATCAGATTCAGTTAAAATAATGTTGGTCAGGTTATTTTACTGTGTTATTATATTTTATTAGAATTATGATACATTAAATATACTTTTAAAATACAATTTATATAATTGTATTTGTTAATTTATTATCCAACCCTTACCCATATCCCTGGCTGCAAGTCTGACTTCCCTCAACTTTGTCTCAAAATCCTCAGTCAGTGACTGTGATGAGTTATCATCATTCTGTAATCCTGCTATGTTGCCAGGGATGACGCAAACCAGAACATGAACTCTGTCACTTAGAGAGGGGTCTCTGTTGTAGTATTGGTTATCCTCAGAGATGGGAGAGAGAGGATTGAACTGGAAAAAAAATTTAAATAATAAAATAATAATTTGCATGCAGAAATACAATAGTTTCTAATGGAGTCTCGTTAGTTTTTATTGATAGTATAAAATGACCACAATGTGGGATTATGTTGTACCAAGTTGTACCTTGTAACGATCCTTCACGTGTCCCTTCATGGCTAGTTTGATGTCTTCCACACAAACTCCTTTTCCTGTTTCCCTCTCAAGGCCCATGATGTCATTGAAGACAAAAGGGTAATGTGTCCCTGGTGCTTTTGGGATTTTGTACTCTCTGTACTGTAAGACAAAAAAAATGCCGTTATGGTTGCCCTAACCTTTAAAACATAACATAATTTCACAAAACAGAAAATATTTAAAAGAAAAAACACAAATCAACATACAAAATAAAAACCTAAAATCAAATACCACATTAAAAAAATTCAAACTACAATTAAAAAACGGAATATTGTAACGCAAATTTTTTTTTGGGGGGGCCAGATTATCCGGTTTATTTGAGAATCAACCTCTTGGTAGGGGGGAGATAAAAAGAAGACGTGTTAACGGACCACAAGCCAGATTCAAACTTGCATCTTCCTCAGCATGGACTGAGCCTCAGAACATGGGGCACCAGCTCTAACCACTGAGCCAGAGAAAAATATGTTCTGTGTTTTTTTTATTGTTGTTGTGTCTTATGAAATGCTTTCAGGGATTCTTACTTGTGTGGTGAAGGTCCCGCGGAAGAGTGAATCTGCAGCAGCTCGACGAGTTATTTTGCCACGTAAAACACTTTCCACAGAGTTGAAGAAGCTGGACTTGCCAGAACCAACAGGTCCATAAAGCATAAATCTGAGCTGGACATCCTCTTTAAAAGGCTGGAAATCCTTTACAATCTGCAACTCTCTCACTTTGTTTCTGTTTAATGGAAAAACATTAGACTTTAGTTTAGATCAAATTATTATCAGTTATGCATAATGGTTTCACTGAGACCCAAGAGAAGAAAACATTATTTTTCTAAGAAGTGACATCAAATGGAAACAATTGCATAACAAAGGTGAGTCTCAACAAAGGAGTGAACAGTTAGATAGTTGTGCTTTTAAAAAGTGTTATTTGTATAAAAGCCACTAAACACCAGAGACACCACACACTGAAAAATGAACTCACCCCCAAGGCAAGTTCCTCCATGCGTCAGGCAGAACTGAAAAGTAAAGTGAACATTTGCAGTAAAACATTAGTCCCATTTTGATTGATTTCATCTATTAGGCAATGTTTAGAAAAATGTGACTCACCTTTTGGAGAAGGTGGGGGGGTCGAGTTTCCCATGGCTTCAACAAAAAATTGTTGTAAAAACATTATCAATACAACATTTGAGATCAAATATTTCACAACTTTCATCATGTATAGTAAAGTATTATTAATGATGTATAATATTATAAGTCCCTTTTATAATGTATTGATATCTTAAAGTCTGTTGAATTGCTACTTCAGAAAATATATAACAAATAAAGTTCAATTTAAAAAGTACAAAGGTATAATAACTAAAAACTGTAAAAAAAATAATACTTTCACTTGATCAAAAGCTAAATTGTCCCGCTCAATGAATACTCACAGTACTTTCTTATGAGTTTACAGTACATACTTGATAAGCGTACTACTGCCATAGGGACAGATTAGTGTTATCTTAAAACCTTTAAGTCTATGTAGTTTTAAAGTAGACTTGAAATATTAAGTTTATCTACAACTTCAGTGAAACTTTGTAAGTCTCTTAATGTTTACTGCACCTTCAACAGACATTGAAGGTCAAATAAATTATTGACCTAATCCCATTTCTTTTAAGAATAAAGGTGAGTATTAATGCTGTTGTCTTTGAGGGCAGTCTGGGAAAAAGACCCTAAATAACATGATGTGTTCTATCCCTTATGATCAGGCTTTATTCAAACCAAGACCCGGACATCTAAGTGATTCACTAAGCAGCATTCTCTGGTAAAAATGACTTATTTTGTATTTATCCAGAGAATTATATATTTCACAAT
Source organism: Notothenia rossii (assembly GCF_949606895.1). NCBI lineage: Eukaryota > Metazoa > Chordata > Actinopteri > Perciformes > Nototheniidae > Notothenia > Notothenia rossii. The sequence goes on from NC_136906.1 coordinate 13,457,262, forward strand.
ATCTTTCATTTAATCTTGCTCACTACAAACAAGCAGCGTTTTGGCAAATTCTGTTTTTACAGGTTATAAAGAGATTATATCAAGCCAAATAAATAAACACCCAGAGCTAGAAAAAAGCATTAAAGGTATGAAATAAAATAATGTTAACATACATAAAGTAACTATTTCTATAACTGTACTGCACTAAAAGGGTAGCTATAATCAAATGATAGCATAAGAATATACTGAATTGGGAAGTAATAGAAAATCCTCACCTTCAGTTATGTGCCTCTCGCCCAAGTGCGTTTCAACTCAACAGGTAAAGTCTGTTTTATACGATAACAGTTGCTCACTTTCACTTTCCTGTTTATAGCTCACCATGTGACTTACAAGGAATTGCCTTTATCAACAATTGTATGCTTACTGACCTCCTGAGGTAAAGCTGATTTATCTTTAGTGATTCACAAATGACTATATTACACTTTATTTATTTTCTTAAGTTTCCTTTTCACTACTTTGGTAATATCATTTGACCACAGTTTCTTGGGGGAAAAAAATAGAAAGCAGTGAAAAGTTGTTCATAATCACAAGTTGACGTTCCTAAACTTGTGAATGTAGAGACATAGTTACCTTAACGTGTAAGTTGTTGAATCCTGCTCAGTGTTATTTAAATTGTAGTGTCAAGTGTGAGGACCTGCAGCTACAAATGTTAACATCCTTTCGGTTTTAGTTTTTTGTCTTTAGTTTTGAAAGAATTGAAATCTGATGCAAGATGGGTGTGTCACACATTGAACGGATATGAACACTTCCTGTTGAAAAGAAGCTTGAAAAACCCTCCAGATTGCCCCAGTTCAAAAGTTTTAGCAGTTTTGGATTAGCAATATCCAAAATAATTCTATATAGATGCTGAGGTGACTATTTTCGGGAAAATCCTATTTTTATTTCCCAGAGAGCCGAGTGGCAGTACCTGCTGTAGTACTATGAATCTCAATGCCTATCTGAACTCTGTTGTTGCATATATTCTCCCTCTTCTTTCCTCCCATAATTCTCCTTACTTGGTCAGATCCCACTTCTGAAACCATTTGTGAGAACGACCGTTGAGCGGCCCAGACCAAGTAAGGAGGCAGAGGCAGAAGATCCAAAAATATAACCCGACGGGGCATTTATTAAATGATCAACACAATGTTAAGATCACACACAATGACACAGCCACAATGAACTGCTCACGTGCCCAGCCTGCGGCCACCAGCAGCTCACTGACACAAACAACAAGACACAGCACTTAAATAGACAAACTAATTACACACAGGTGAGGGGGGAGGAGACCACCCAGGGCTCCAGGTGCGCAAAATCACCCAGCCCAAAGCCATCAGTCCATAGTGACGCAGTTCCCTGCGTCACATTTCCTTCCTCCTCTCCCCAGAAAGCACAGTGTCCCACAGTCTCGGCCTCACCAGCCAGCCACCTGGCCCCAATGCCGCCATCCGGAAGCTGCTCTGTCCCGTTGCAAGGCGTTGGTCCGCCCCTACTCCAACCCAGGCTCTGTCGACCCCTCGTGGGTCTTCTAGCTAGTCCGTTAGCTCGTCCTTTAGCTACTCCGGTAGATCGTCCGTTAGCTACTCCGGTAGCTCATCCGTTAGCTACTCCGGTAGCTCGTCCGTTAGCCACTCCGGTAGCTCGTCCGTTAGCCACTCCGGTAGCTCGTCCGTTAGCTACTGTTGGAGATTCGGAGGATGTTGGAAACCAACCTCGTCTCCGCGTGTCGTTTGCTAAGCTGGGTAAATTCGTAAAAAAGGAAGGGATTAAGAAACACCAGAATACAAGTTAAACAATAATCTTGCTTTAATGATAAAGAGTAACAATACACACACAGACACAAACACAAAGACAAAGGAAGTACTTCCTGCTCTCTCTCCTGTCCTACCCTCCTGGTCAGCCTGAAGAAAAAGAGAGCGAACCCCGAAAAACACAGTGTTTCATACTAAAAACACAGGAGGGGGTGTGTGCGGGCTTTCCCCCCGAGGTCATTTTATTGGCAGAGACCAACACATGGCCTGTCGCACCCAATCAGTGCGACACAGCAGAAGAAACCTGGTTCACATCTTGTAGCCAGCCCACACCTCCTTTATGGCCCTTTGTCCCTGAGTCCATCTTCCCCCCTTCAGGTTACCACACACAAGTTAAAAGTATGTTTTAAGATATAGTTGTTATAGTTGGCTAAATATACGTAATACATGTTAATTACTTTCATATCAATAATAACGAGGAACACATTACCTATGCTCTTAAGCAGTATTAGAGATTCTTTTCAAATAGTCAAATTTCACACAGGCCTAATATAGAGAACACAATCATTTGTCCTGCAGCCTTTCCATTTGTTTGAGCTATTGTTCACATCTTTACTTCAAATAAAAGGTTTCACATTGTATATTTCCAGCTTCCTTTACACATACTGTTATTATTAATACAAAGTAACCAACCACACATATCTATTGAAAACAAGTCGATTCCCCTGATAATTGACCTGCTGAACCTCTTCGGAATGTGTCTCCTCCCCCAACTCTCTCGTCCCTGTCATAAAAAACTGCTTCCATTTCATATAGAGTAATAAAAGATGTTTAAGCTAATTTCTCCACAATGTTTGTAGCCATTTAGTACCCACACATGAAAGAATAAGAACAGATGTATAGTTGACCAGTAATCATGTAGCACATATATTGACTGCAATGAAAACACACACACATCTGCTTCAAGCCTGTGTAAGCACACCCTTCTTTTACGAGGGAAACATTCCAGTGTCTTGGCCCTATTCCCAAATAAGGGTGTCCCCTGCTCCCATCTCTCTCTAAACACACAGACTTCACCTCAATATATTGGGGGAGGGAAAAGATACTTTGTCCCTTCTGATTTTAACACACATGAATATATATAAGGTGACATTAAAAGGAATATACCAGATTTAACTTTCCTGCCATAACACGTTACTTTAATCCTTCAAATAATTCAAATAATCCTTCACTACTCCGTTAGCTCGTCTTTCCTGTCTCTCAGCTCGTGCTGCCTGTCTCTCGTCTCCTGCTGCCTCAGCAGCCGTGGCCCCCTGGTCAGTTTCAGGCCCAGCCACCCCCAGCCGCGGTTCTTCCCCTTGGTCCCTCTTCTTTCCTCCCATAATTCTCCTTACTTGGTCAGATCCCACTTCTGACACCATTTGTGAGAACGACCGTTGAGCGGCCCAGACCAAGTAAGGAGGCAGAGGAAGAAGATCCAAAAATATAACCCGACGGGGCATTTATTAAATGATCAACACAATGTTAAGATCACACACAATGACACAGCCACAATAAACTGCTCACATGCCCAGCCTGCGGCCACCAGCAGCTCACTGACACAAACAACAAGACAAAGCACTTAAAGAGCCTGTGACACGATTTTCCCCCATCATCCAAACCCATCAATTTGAGTAAATATTGTCCCCTTGAAAACCGTTACTGAACTGATTTAGGATATTTGTACTTTGATAACCATTAATCTGCCCTTCAATGTTGACCATTTCCTGGATCTTCTCGGGGATTCTTCAAGTCCCGCCAAATTATGGGTGACGTCAATGCGGGCACAGCGCTCCAGCTGCACCGTTCAGGATCCCAGCATCTGCATGTAAACACACGATGGCGCACACAGCAGCAAGCTCAGACAGCGATGACAGTTTAATTTTGAACGTGTCTGAGAGCTCATATGAGGCTGAAGGATCGGTTTATTTTGTATCTGTTAGAAGTTTAGGAATTAGGTGCGTCAATATGGGCGATCATACGGTCATGTAGCCAGTGGTGGACTGGGACTAAAAATCAGCCCGGGACTCTCGACCGGCCCACTTCGGTACCACTAGTAAATTGTCAACGGGGGGAGTGGGGCATGTGCTAGTGACTTATCCGACCGGCCCACTTCGGTACCGGCCCATCGGGATTCGTCCCGATGGCCAGTCCGCCACTGCACCCAGCCCAGCCCACGTAAACTGTCAACGGGGGGAGCCTCGCTGCGGGGAAACGGTGGACCTAGTGTCCCGATCGGAGTGGGAATAATAATAATAATAATAATAATAATAATAATAATAATAATAATAATCCGTGCATTTTATCCATTAATTTCCCCAACAATGTGGTAAAAAAAACCACACGTTTAATCCATGTTGGTGTACTACTACAACCAGTGGTGTAGTGGGGATGTTTTTACCGGGTGGACGGGGTGGTGGGTGGACGGGAGACACTATGGACGCGCTCGTGAACTGTCAACGGGGGGGGGGGGGCTTGGGTGTCTTTCGTGTGTCGCCTGTCAGCGCAACTTACATGATGCCGTTTAGACAATATAATAATAAAGGGCGGTGCCGGCTGTCAGCGAACCGATCCGGCCTTTCTGCGCGACTATCACTCAAATGCGGGACATAGTCTCAATGTGTGGGACGCGGGACAAATAATAAAAATGCTGTGTGTGCAGTCCCGCACAGTGCGGGACACCTGGTCACCCTACACACACAGTTCTGCCCAGTGGTGTAGTCTACGTGATACGCAGGTATACGCCGTATACCCACTAGAAAATGCCAGTGATTTCCGTATGCCCTCTTAAAAATGAGCGATGATACGTAACAACATCATTTTGTGACTTCGCGTTCACGCTTTCGCCCCCTTCTGTGTTAATACTTTTGGACGTCTGGGGCTTCCGTCGCCTTTGGCCTGTTGCTAAGCAACAGCAACACACTTTGTTTGGCTCTGACAAACCCCACGTTTCTCTAACGTTATCAGAATTTGATCCTTCCATCATTCAAGTTCGCGGAGCGCTAAACAGGAAGCAAACATGAAACGAAAACAGACAAAAATATTTTAATGTTTTCCGAAGTTTTCCCCTATTACCACTACAGAAGAAGAGCCAGGTTAGGCGGCTGTCCTAAAGGTGACAGAGAACGAGCCCGGCGCTACCGCAAATTTACCCGGTAAGTGGAATTAGCATGGTTATCATTAACGTAACAGTAGCTGGAATGTAAGAACAGGCATCCTTGGTTAGAGTGGAGGGAAAGAAAGTTAGGTAAATGTCAGCACACATGCAAAGGAAAGCTGATCTAAACAACAGAAATTCATAAAGTCAATGACTATGCAAATGAGAGTTAATTCATGGTCATGTTAAAAGTGCATTTAAAACATTTGCACCATTATATTACTATATGTTAGTTATCAGTAGTTGTCAAATAATTAGCTATTGAAAAAGTGGAAGATTTTTCTCCTTTTATCTGCTTTTCATGCATTTGTTAGCCATGATGTAAATATTGTAAGCAGTTTATTAAATACTTTTGAGTAAATCTTGGCTCTTTTCTGCAGATATTATTGGTAAAAACTTGTATTACGCTAATTAGTCATGGTTTTGTTTATTTCCAGGTTGTGCTCTTTGCAGCGCTACAAAATCAACAGGTGTCCTCACAGAACAACGAGTGTCTATGTCTGAGGAGTGGGTGCACTTTAAGATCCAGTCCTCAGATTCAAGCAGATCAACATCTCTGGCCTCTTTGAGAAACAAGATTAGACGACATGAGACGTCCAGAGCACACAAAATAGCCCAGGAGCTCACGGAGAAGGGTGGACAGGATTTAGTTGGAAATTTGGTGAGAGCTGTGTCAGAGACAGTGTTTGCAGTAGGCCATATTGAGATTTTGATAAAAATGTCGATTAATTGTTCAACCCTAGAAGATAAGTGGGCTTTTTCCATCATTGTTCATTCTTTTATTTTTTTATTGTTAATGTCTCTGGCAGTTAAAAGTCACATAAAAATGCTTATAATACATTGACATGTTGATAACACATAACCAGTCTCAAGACTAGTCTATGCATTACTAAGTGTGATGGTGTTCATGAGGTGTTGCTTCGAGACAGGATGAATACAATTATTACAGTATACCCACTACAAAAAAGTAGACTACACCACTGGTTCTGCCCCTCACACACACACGCTTCAAATCAAGTTGCATAAATGCTTGAGCTACGTTTCTATTATAATTACTGTGAAATCTGCCTATTATGTTTTCGTCATTATTACAACAAACACACACTTGCAACTGATAACACTGGCAATGATTTTAGATGTATTAGACTATTAAAAAAAGAAATCATGCTTCAAATAAGTGGGGGTACGGCGTACCCCCGCGTCCAACGCCCACTACACCACTTACTGCAACTACAAAAAGCTAAGGTTTGTTTTCTCATCAGGAAATGCAGACCGGCTCAAACAAAAGATTTTTAAATCATCAGCCTCACGATCATTTAATGCAGGGGTGTCCAAACTTTTTTCATCGAGGGCCACGCACAGAACAATATACGAAGGGCTGGGCCACTCACTAGAGGTATGTAGCCTCATAAGTTCAGTTATAAGTTGGCACAATCAATCAAATGTAGGTAAATTATGCGTGTGAGTGTTGGCAGCTCATCCCTCAAAACAGAAGCCTCAGATTGATTATAGTATAATATGAAAATACACAACCGGAGAAAATCTGGCACTTCCTTACAGAGCCCCTCCTCCAACACACACGAACGCGCACATGACCAATGAGGGCACGAGATAAGTTTGTGCACAGATGGAAGGCTGACAGTCAGGTAGGCCATCCAGTTACTTTAGCCGGGCCGGCTCAGATGATTGGTCGTACTTTTTACAGTACTACGGCTTCCAGATGAATTTTTTGTTATGGATTTTTTGTCAAAGCACTTCAGATATTCATTGCTATCGGGATGTTAAGAGCATTCCATGGAATATAACAAAAAGTGTATCTCGAGCCGGTTTCTCAAACTTACCTACCCCACCTTTAAGAAGTACAATATAAGACAAGCATAAGTTTCATTTTTGGGCCATATTCCATTATACTTTTTTAATTTGCTGAGGGCCGATTCAAAATGGTCTGCGGGCCGCATTTGGCCCCCGGGCCGTAGTTTGGACACCCCTGATTTAATGTATCATATGTTCGCCGAATTGACATGAAAGCACTAATAAATGTAGTTTCATCCACTTGAGTTTACAAAAATAATCGATTTGTTTTTATATCACATCCGACGGGAGGAAATTCAGCAGCTCTCACTACCGATTTTTAATCCTAATTTAATCATCATCTTCACCACGATCATTTATGTTTATGTTCGCCGAATTGACATGAAAGCACTGACAAATATGTATATACTGTATTCAACTTCATTAAAACGTTATTAACGTGCCTAAACTCAGTAATTCACCATTTCTACGCATGACAACACACTTTGTCCGTGTTTGGCTCTCTCGCCGCACAGTGAAGCGTTCCCGCATTGACGTCACTTCCGGCTTCCCCACAAAACCTCAAAATGAGTCGAAGGAATTTTCCCGCGATGTTCGAAATTATTGATATTTATCGGAACGGTATCGCTTTTTCTTTTTTAAACTGACGGTTCAAGATTACTAGTAGCCCACTATTTCATTGCACAACAGTTGTTGGGTTCGTGTCACAGGCTCTTTAAATAGACAGACTAATTACACACAGGTGAGGGGGGAGGAGACAACCCAGGGCCCCAGGTGCGCACAATCAACCAGCCCAAAGCCATCAGTCCATAGTGACGCAGTTCCCTGCGTCACACCCACCCAATGACTTCTCAAAACATGACACCAGTATTCCTGCAGATAGATAGAGGGTCAAGTGATTGCATGTGGTCCTCTACCCATGCACCATCCAACTCTGCATCCCCTCTGAGAGGAACAGGCTGTGGTCTCTGTGTTATTGTTGGGTTGATGCTTTAACAGTGTTCTTCCTATTGTCATATGAAGCCCTCACTCTCTCTAAGCAGTGACATGAGCAGAGACCTCCATGTTGCTGTGGTGTTTTAGGGCTCAGTGCTTCACTTATAAGAGCAGGTCTATGAACAGCAGATTAGAAATCACCACCGAGGCAGCGCCGTATAGACTGAGAGTTACGTCCTCTCCGTTCACTCCAATGGACCACTTTTTTACAGCAATGGCGGATCGTGGAGAGTCTCAATCGTTCCCCGGAAGTTAGCGCCAAGGCTAGCAGAGCTGTAGAGTTGCAGCATAATAGACCGGCTGTGACGGACTTTTAAAGGTAAGAAGAAGTTTAAAGATTTATATTGCGGATATTATCAGTACATCTGATTCAAATTAACATGTGTATTAAAGGATGTCAGTGGATTATTCTTAATTATTAGATTTAGGGAACGTTTACAGATAACAGATAAAGCTAGGATAACGGATCAAGTTAGCAACACACGTTGAACAGCCTTTTAATTGTAAATTCCGTTCTCTTAATGTCATTTCGTCCAACGTTGTTGAATTAGAGAAGAGGGGCTTCTAAACGGGATTGTATGCGGGGGTGGAGGGAGTTAAATATTAGATAAATATAATTTTGGTGCGTGTAAGAGTGAGTGTTTTTAGAAGAGCCATATTGTGTCCTTGTGATTATGTTGATTATTACCTGTCTGTATAATGTTGCAGCTCAGCTGATTTTGGATTGATGGCAAAGGGAGAAGGACTTAAGTGAGAGTGAAAACACAAGGTAAGTGTAATACTTTTAATCTCAATGAGACCTATCCTGGTTAAATAAAGGTAAAATAAATACTACTGTTTTATATAAGTAAGCTACGGTGGCTGGGAAGTGCAATGGACAATTACAAAGTGTGAAACACTTTAACAAAGCTTGAGACAAATTTACATTTTATAAAACAAAATAACATTAGCAAAAACACTTTTACCAAGGATAAAACAATTTAACATTAACAAAAAAAAATTAACAAAATGCAAAACACTTTAGCATTTCCCGAAACACATTAACATTTCCCGAAACACATTTACAAACCAGAATCAAACCGGAAGTGACGTGACGTGACATGACCATAGGACGTGACGTGATTGGCTCAAATTTAAATTTGTTTTGGCGGAAAGACCGAAGGTGCGAGTGTGTTTCATATACAGTCTATGGTGTGTTTACGTTCGGTAAACATGTTTTGTCCGTTTTGTGGAAACAACCTGGGACAAGTGACACGGTTTTGCCTTTCGTGTGGAGGATCTCTGGAGTGTTTAAAGGACACGGACCAGACAGAAGGACCAGATATCTTGCATCATTGCGTGCAATATTTTTATGAAGGTCACTCGTATGCTGTAATCGTGGACATTTTGTCTACCTTTCACGGTGTAAAAATCAGTTTGCGGACTCTTAAAAGCAAACTGAATCAAGCCGGGTTTTACCGCAGAAAGGGTTATTCCTCTCAAATCGCTGTAATTAACGCCATCAGGTTGGAACTTCGTGGACCTGGACAATTGTTTGGATACCGAACAATGTGGCAGGTACTAAAACAAAAGTACAGTCTTCGAGTGAAGAAAGATGATGTTATGAATTTGCTCCGGGAGCTTAACCCTCGAGGCTGTGAGAGGAAATCTCGCAGAAGGTTTATAAGGAGAACCTACCACTCAATGGGACCGAACTATATGTGGCATGCTGACGGTTATGACAAACTTAAGCCATTCGGTGTGGCCCTTTCAGGATGCATAGATGGATTTTCACGTAAAGTACTATGGCTTGAATGTGGTCCAACAAACAATAACCCAAGAGTTATCGCTCAATATTTCCTCAAATGTGTGCGAAACCTCGGTGTCATCCCCATGAGGCTGCGGACTGATTGTGGCACGGAGAACGGAATTATGGCTGCAATTCAGTGTACCCTACGTCACCATCACCATGACTACTACTCTGGAGCGTCCAGCCACATGTATGGCACATCCATGACTAATCAGCGTATTGAGTCCTGGTGGTCCATATTAAGAAAGGGAAGGTAAGTGTTTATCATTATTTTCTCTTACTTGCCAACCCTGTCAGACAAACAACATTTGCTTAGCTAAAGTGTATCAGTTTTTATTATAATAGATATAATATATAGCCTGTAGTCTATGACCCAGACTATACAAGGCCTTTCTTTATAACTTCTTTTTGGAAGAAATAAAGTTAGAAACTGTGAACATCTAAGCGTGGGCTTTGGATTGAACAGCGGCCCCTGAGGGGACCTAGGCCCTATAGGTTGTGAAGCAAATAAATTATGAAATAGACACTCAATGATTTGTTGTTGATTTTACTGGTAACCTTTTAATGTAATTTGTAGAATTGTTGTATATTGCTTAATAATTCACTTGAAAATATATCAATTTCTATAGGTCTCAGTTCTGGATGGAGCTATTTGCAGACCTCCGAGATGCTGGATACTTCAACGGGAGTCACGAGCATCAGTGCCTTCTGAGATTCTGCTTCGTTGATGTTATTCAGAAGGACTTGGATGAGTGTGTGAGACTGTGGAACAGTCACAGGATTCGCCCTTCCAGAACAGCATCATGTCCAGGAGGAGTGCCCAATGAACTGTACTACTTGCCACACAGGTAATACATTGTTGATGGATTGATACTTCTTTGTGTTTTTATCTTAAATGTAAATAAATACTATGTCTTCTATTTAACATAGATTTGGCTCCAGGGACTGTGGATTTGAGATTGAACAGGCAGAATTGGATGCTGTTCCTGAGACAAGCCTGTCAATAGCTCCATGTGGGGACCAAAACATGCAGGAGTACTTGGACTTTGCTATGGAGCGCAATGACCTACAGAAGCCAGAGAACTGGGAGACTGCATCAGAACTGTACATGAAGCTGAAAGAATATGCTCAGTTATAAAGTAATCGAAAAGGTATTCAGAAGTACAGTAGCACTGTTTCACCACTCCAAATCAGATTTCAGGGCTCAACAATTCTTGGTTTCATGGTTTGTCAGACTGCATTTACTCTTTCCCCTGTGATGTATCCAAATGATTATGGTACCTGTTCATCTGAAGACTGGTCCTATTTAGAAAAAAGATATTCCCATACATTTTTAAATAAAAACAGCATTTTGAAATGAACATTGTTTCCAGCCAATCACCATATTTGTTTCAATGTCATTTATACAGCACCAAATCACAGCATAGTCATAACATAAATATCTTAATCATTATAAAATATAACTGTAATAACAACAAACAACGCTCCAATTAGCAAGCACAAACAAGGTTATGTTGTGTGCGTAATTGTGTGCAGAAAGAACATTTCTGTATAAGTCTTATTTCAACCATGTGGACTCACTGGAAACCTGAGAATGAATGACTGATTTACAACAAAGAAGCTATGGGTGGCAATGTGAAATATGTATAGCAAAGTTCAGAGTATTTATAACAATTGTATAGGTATAGAACAATACTTTGATTTTGTCCCAAACTAAATGGACAACATGAGCTGTGAGAAGAAAAAAAAACACGTTCACATCTAACAACAACTATATGAACAACCTTTATAGAGTGTTTACTCTATGAACAACCTTCATAGAGTCTGTACTCTATGGGTCATCCAGTCACATGACTTAAAAACAGCCAAATCCTGGAGAATTTTGCATTCCAAAGTCCATTTGGGACTTAAACACATTGTATGCGTCAAGGAGTGGTAGTTTTAATGTGTTGGAACATGTGTTTGCCATTGGGAATGGAGAGTCATCAAGGAACTCTATTCCTGGCGATGGTTCAAATCCAGATGGGGGAAGTGAAGTCAGCCCAGTCGCAAACATCAAAACATCTTCCAAAGACACAGAAGTCTGGCTTTCTGCAAAGAAAACATGTTCAGATACATTTTGGCAATGTGTTTCCTGAAATAGTTATAAAAACAGCGATTTACAAACCTTCACAATCGAGGAGATAGTCTGCCCAGTAGCCCAAAGTTTGACTTTCCCTAAGCCTCCTGTTACTCCCTGGTGGACTGAGGTCAGGCTTGAAGAGTCGCTCAATTTCCAGAGCAGTAAGTCGCTTTTCAGAGTGGCACAGGACCGGGGCCAGCAGAGTAGGGTGCTGCTGTAGTGCGTTTAAAAACTGAAGGGCTGAAAGACCCTCCTTGAATCTGAAGAGTGAACAAAACAAATGTTTCATCACAAAGTCACATTTAAATAACCTAATACCTAAAACAAGGGGGGGTGGCATGAGCACTTAAAGATTGGCACAAGACAGGCAGGGAAAGGAGAGACGGACGTCCCATATCAGTTATACTACACAGGCACACATTTTGACACTGACTAATTGCTAACAGATAAACATAGAATAAACCAAAGAGGGGGACCATGAGGCATTTTAAACAAAAAATTCTTACATACATTTAAAAAAAATCACATGAATACAAATATGATCTTACCTCTCAATTACAGAGGAGTTTCGGCCAATAATGTACCACTGGAGGTAGTCTGACACAATATCTTTCTTTCTTTCAACAGAAGCCACATGTCTCAGACAACCTGCTGTCTGTAACATTGTGCTGTGTCTCATGGTCATTTCTCGCAAGGCATCCACTGAGGCAGCATTTTCAATCTGAAGATTATAAAATGGATATAAACAATCCAGTCAATAACTGCATGTACTGTATATTCTTGCCATTTTTGTTCCATTGCAAGATTTATATATTACTATTACTACTATCCTTGTGCAATATATACCTGGCTGCTAAATCCTCTATTACAGGATGTGTTTTTTGTAAATTGTGTTTGTTTATCTTTACTAGTTTTTTATCATTCTTCTTAGGTAACATTAAGCTGTCTTTGGCTCTATTCTGCTCCAACAATGTAAATGTCCCCTCTGTGGGACTAATAAGGGTACTCTGATTCTGATCACAAAACAAAAAATGAAGTCAATTCGGTGTATGTGATAAAGGTAAAGTAAAGATGTCTCAAAACACTGCAGGAACTACATAATAATCCACCCTACCACACTGTTGCTGTATGCAATTATCACCTCTTGTAAAGCTTTCCCTACTTCTTCATCAGTTATTAAATCAACTGTTGCTTTGAATGAAGGCTGGCCTGCAAGATAATGTACAAGATCTTCTGACAGGAAATGTGGCCCTGGACCTCCATGCACAACTGACACTGCAATCATCTTTCCTGCCAAGTAGTATTCATCCTCCCTAACAGCTGTGAATAAATGTATTCATATTGCAAAATTAAAACATTATTTACTATATACTTTAATGTACTGTAATGAAACTCAACGTTTTGGAAAAATTGTTCAAGCAACAAATCATATGTCATATGATATATATGGTTAATGATCATTAACAATTGTATTAGTACACTTCTAACCGTATGCATACCATTTGCATTGTAGACCAAGAAGCGGCGTCCGTCTGGCCCATAAAAAATGGGCCGGTCTTTCAGATTCTTCATCAGTAGAGATAACAACTCTCTCCTGGGACCACCTGAGTCAATTCCTTCTTCGAAAACACCAGCATCATCAGTGAATTTTACCAGCATGTCACAGTTTTCTGAATACGATGTACGCTTGAAACCTCTGACTGCTCCATCCCAAACATTAGCCCTTGAAATGTTGAACCGGCTGACTCTTCCATGATCAATAGGCTGTGAGAGGTTAGCAATAATGGCAGGTAATGTAATGTTCATCTCCTCCCTGTAAAGGAAAAAAAGCGACCTTATTAGTGGATATTCCAGAGAGTGCACAAACAGTTTAAGAAAAAAAATGTTGTACCAGAAATATTGTACAGAGAAAAAAAATGTAATGTCACTGTAATAGCTGTCCGTTTACATTTCAGTGTCCAATAAACTCGTCATGTTGACTGCAACCAGCTCTTCGTCCTCTTCTTCAACACATGGTGCATACAGGTCTGTGTATGTACTGTTAGGAAGTGATCATTCCCATGTTAAAACATCTTACAAACAAAAATGTCTTTCTCGTGTAAGTGAGTTACTAACATTTGTACTTACCTGTAGCAAGTAGTCTTGTCTGTATTTGTTTTGGGTGGACCCATATCCTCAGTATCAGATATTACTATCTGAAATACAAATACAAATTTCTGTAACAAAACAACACTGAACATTAGAAACATCAGGCTTCCACAATCTGCCTCAATACCTGTCCAGGCTGAGTTGTGGATGAATGTCCAAGTGCCTTCCTGAAACATGATAAAATTGATAAAATTATTAACTTCATGATACAGGGTATAGTTGAGTTTTAAGTAACATTTAGAGGTAGGAGGAACCATAAGATTTATAAATAACAGATTATTTTTGTTTGAAATTAGATTAAACATGACATGTATGGTATTTTTGTATCCATGTTCACCAGAGAAAATGCTGTGGCCTATTCTTATCATCCACTTAAAGATAAATTACTTATTTTGTAAAAATAAGTACAAACTTACCCTTCATTTTCCGGTTTGTGTTTTGGAGTACTTTTGTTTCGTGGTTCAAATTCAAATACCTGAGAGTAAAAGTGTACAATTATCAACAGCTTCCATTATTGTTCCCTTACCACATATGTCTATCAACAGTGAAACGTTGTGAGTGTTTCTGATAGTAATTGTAACTGCCAAGTTGGTTCTTCTAAAATATTTACCAGAATATAGATTTCCTGCTTAAAATCAAATGTATATGAAAAATAAATAAATGAACATTAAAATAAAATCATTTACGCACCACAGTGTCAGCCTGATTGAATTCAGCTGTGCTCCTAGATGTGATGACAATATCCGAATCAGAGTCTGAGGTATCATCCCCTGTAGTAAAAGCAAAACGTTCAACACATTATTATGTATGCTGCAGTAGAGGATGTTAACATGTAAACAATTAAAATATTGAATAATAACATCCACAAACCTCCTCTAAAATGTTTCTCAAGGCAAATGAAAAGGGTGATCCTGGCATATGCCTTTCCTAAATCCTTTTTATATTCTGCCAATGTGAATGGCTTTTCTGAACCAGGCACATTGACAACCTCTGAGCAGTCTGGATACAAAAGGACGTACGGTCCTTCATCCATGTCCTTGTTAAAGGCTTTCATTTTCTGGACAGCTCGTTCCAGTATAGCAGGTGCTGCTACCTCCGGGTCTGTAAACAACGGGAGTGTTTTCCCTCTCCGAGGCTTTAAATCAACTCCTTGTGGCGACATCATTCCTATGTTTATCTAGTAAAATAGCAGAGATATAAGTAATGACACACACAGAGACACTGAGATTTCTATGAAACGGTTAATGCAGCTTACCTGGACTCGTCTCTTTTCTTGTTTAAGTCTTCCTTTCCCACAGTTAAAAGACTGTTTCTCTTTTGACTTTGAGTTTCTGTACTCCATGAAAAGTTTATAGGATCGGCCTGGTTGTTCTGCTATGAATAGTTCCAATAAAAATATAATAATTAGCAGCTCCAACAATCAGCAAAAGCAAGTGTGCATTAAAGTTTACGGAAAACCTAAAAATAAAAACTTGCATATTAGCTCAATGCGTTGCTATTCCGTTAAGACATGGATTGGTATTTGACTGATATGAAACTGTGATTGAACTTTTATTTACTGCATGTCTTACATTAGCATCACAAAGCTAGCGCAATACTACACTTACTTTGTTTCGCATTTTCCGGCTGTTTCGATGTCCCCTGTGCGCTTGGTACACCCGTCTGGTCCGTGTCCTTTAAACACTCCAGAGATCCTCCACACGAAAGGCAAAACCGTGTCACTTGTTCCAGGTTGTTTCCACAAAACGGACAAAACATGTTTACCGAACGTAAACACACCATAGACTGTATATGAAACACACTCGCACCTTCGGTCTTTCCGCCAAAACAAATTTAAATTTGAGCCAATCACGTCACGTCCTATGGTCACGTCACGTCACGTCAAGTCACTTCCGGTTTGATTCTGGTTTGTAAATGTGTTTCGGGAAATGTTAAAGTGTTTCGGGAAATGCTAAAGTGTTTTGCATTTTCTTAATTTGTTTTTGTTAATGTTAAATTGTTTTATCCTTGGTAAAAGGGTTTTTGCTAATGTAATTTTGTTTTATAAAATGTAAATTTGTCTCAAGCTTTGTTAAAGTGTTTCACACTTTGTAATTGTCCATTGCACTTCCCAGCCACCGTATGAAAGGGATGTTCTGTTTGGCCACCAACATAGACATCTTTACTTCAGCATACACAACTGGATCAGGTCTACCTTTTCCTAGCAGGCTGGCGATGCTTTTTGACCCTGTAGCTGTTTCGCTGACTTCTTGTGTTTTCGGAATCTTCGTGGTGTTTCACGTCTGTGCGACCACCATACGCGATACTGAAATCGACTTTACAGCATTTACAAAAAGCTTTCCCCTTTCCCCTAAAACTCTCCGTGACAAATATACATTCTTCTTTCCACGAGGGCTGGAATTTACATAAATATTTCTTTTTCGATCTCATTTTATCAGCGAACGGCGTCAGAGAGGTATAATGGGAGACTTTCAGTTGAAAGGACACGTTACCACGGAAACCAAACAAGTGTGTAGCTGTATTAAGTCCGAGTGGAAACAGTAACATTTGGAGCTTTATTTATGTTAGAATAAAACAGGTCGTGAGTGACTGACAAATCAGATTTGCTCACGAGTCGTGAATAAATCTGATTTAGTCAGAAATCCGGAGAAATGCGGGAGAAATATAACCCCGGGAGGAAATCGGGAGAGGGCCATGAAATCGGGAGTCTCCCGCGAAAATCGGGAGGGTTGGCAAGTATGGACTTGTAACTGACCAAAATCCTCTCCCAGAAATGACTGTCTAGAATGCCGTTGTTACAGTATAAGTTGAGTCATGACAACTGGCGACATTCTATTATTTTCGTCATAGGAATCCGGGGCGTGTACATTGAGGACCCATTGTTGACTTACCAGGAAAGAAACATCGTTTGTCGTTTACGTTCATCTTTTGCTATATCTGCCTTCCTAAGATCACTTTGCTGCACATTCAGTACTCGTATGTGAGGTTGTGGGTGAGAGTCCGATATCGTGACGCTTACAGGGAGGTATCGAACATTACAAAGTAGGTGACTGTGTGGATGCCTGTTCAAAACATTGCAAACTTCAATAAATCATTTAAATTATATATTTGTGTCCGACTTTCATTTGTTCATCGTTCTTAATGTGATGTATAGTAGCTTTGATAGCTGTCCATACCTTCAGACAGCCTAAAAGTAAAACACAAGTTGTTTATTCACAGCCCGAACGCTCATCGAGATGACTGGATCAGTCATGAAACTTGTGATCAGCTCCGATTAAATTGTGATATCAATTCTGTAGCTAACCTCCAGGGAGCACGTTTATTTTATGAAATACCTGTATCCCTCTCATCACAACAAGACTCTACACTGTGCAGGAAAAACAATTACATACATGAAAATAACCTTGATGCATGGGAATTAAACACACAAACTATCTTCCGTGGCTATACTGATATGTCACAGTAACGGTAAACCACAGAAAAGTAAGTCCAGCGGGGCACAAGTTGAATACATATAATACGGTAGTTCTATTATGCCTTTAAGCCTATACGTTTAACGTTTATTTCATAAAATAAACGTGCTCCCTGGAGGTTAGCTACAGAATTGATATCACAATTTAATCGGAGCTGATCACAAGTTGTCATGACTGATCCAGTCATCTCGATGAGCGTTCGGGCTGTGAATAAACAACTTGTGTTTTACTTTTAGGCTGTCTGAAGGTATGGACAGCTATCAAAGCTACTATACATCACATTAAGAACGATGAACAAATGAAAGTCGGACACAAATATATAATTTAAATGATTTATTGAAGTTTGCAATGTTTTGAACAGGCATCCACACAGTCACCTACTTTGTAATGTTCGATACCTCCCTGTAAGCGTCACGATATCGGACTCTCACCCACAACCTCACATACGAGTACTGAATGTGCAGCAAAGTGATCTTAGGAAGGCAGATATAGCAAAAGATGAACGTAAACGACAAACGATGTTTCTTTCCTGGTCAGTCAACAATGGGTCCTCAATGTACACGCCCCGGATTCCTATGACGAAAATAATAGAATGTCGCCAGTTGTCATGACTCAACTTATACTGTAACACCGTATCCCAGAGTAGGTGTTTGGTGGTATCGTGGAACTAAAACCTTGTACCCAGTGTTGTCACAGGATTGGACTGGGACCTGTGCACTAGCACAGCCAGTGATGTTTTTTATGCAGTTAATCAACATGGTGAAACACCCCAAAGCCAGTAGGGTAAGAGACCAGTCCCAGGGGGAGTTTAGGCTCCAGTGTACAAGGATAGCATAGGGGCGCCCAGGGAAGGGCTAGATGTTGCATTCCATGTCCTAACGTAACGATTGATCACGATGGCCTCTTCTCGAGAACATATTACTTTCATACCTTAAATGGTATGAAAGGAAGGAGGGTACATTTCTCATGATAGACAGTTACAAATGCTAGCAGAACAAGATGACCCACCCCTGTATACAGAGATGAGATTGTTCAATGAATGTCCAGCCGATGTGATACTTTAAATGATGAAATCATGTGAAGAAGTGAACATGCTAAAATGGAGTGAATACATTTCAATTTACTTTACACTATTCCAATATAGTTTATTTTATTCTTTTATACTATTCTAATAATAGTAAATGTCATGTTTCCTATTACTTTGCACTATCCTAAAATTGTTTGTTTCTTTTCACTTTGTAAAAACAAGTGCCTTAACACAGCGTGGTATGAGAACGCTTTCTGTGAAAGGAGGGAGCAAGAAATGTTCTAATACCAAGCCATCGCTGCTATTTTGAAGAATGATATTGAATGTAAACACTAGAAGTTATGCACAAGGGAAAACCTTTATATTTGAGCACACTGAAAGTATTTATTTTTTATTTTTGTAAAGTTAAGACTATTGAACCATTCCATTTTAATTGTATGTTTTTGATATGAGTTATGTACTATGCAAAGTTCAGATGAAGAACTCATTGATTTCAGTATTAGATACACACCTTTTATGTGTGTAAGGAGGGATTGTTAGAAATTAAAATCAATGTTTTGGATGGCATAATGTAGCTTAAACATACCGTCAGTTTAGATGCTGTTGTATACTGAAAAACCAGAAGTTCTCGCGCACAATGTCTGATATCAAGCTTTTATTCTGAAAAACCTTCATCTCTGGTTAGCATTTAGCATGTGGCTAATATTCCTTTCCCTATAGAGGTACATTTCGAAGTGAAATGACATGGAGTGATGCACACCGAAACCTACTGATTTTAACACTACAACTATAGACGTCGAGATATTATTATTGCTGAATATTAAAATGAAGTTTTGTTTACAGACGTGTGTAGCATGTGAAAACATCCGGAACTACCGGAAATGATAACTGCCACGAAGTATTTCCTGTAATTTTGGAGTATTGATTACAGCGTTTAAAATGTATTAAAGGAAAAGTAATGAAAGAGATAAGGAGGAGAAAAGGCGTGTTTAGTTATATATTGAATGTACAATGTCTGAATCCTCTGTTATGCGCAACAACGGATATTAAAGACGCGGAGGGCCGGCCCCCAGCAGCGCCAACCGGCCCACAGGGAGGAGCCAGCAGAGGATATTTAACAGCTGGAAGAGTGGTTCTCTGTTCTCCTTCGCTCTCGAGAGCCCGAGAACACAGCTGTTTTTCTCACTGAACAATATTCTGCTTGTAACATTACCGCGCCTTTTTTAATTAAAGTACCCATTTGAACCTTCTCAAAGACTTCATTAGTCTCCCTTTTTAAAGCTTCTCTCCTGGACGCGAGAATAACGAACAAAGCTAACAGAGGCTAATAAAATGGCGGCTTCACAAAACTTTTTGGGTAGTTTTACGGGGCGTGGTCAGAAATGTGAACCTTTTTCTCCCATGAAAGTACCTGCTCTCTAGCAGGGACTGAAAAGGGGGTGAAAAGGTTCTCATGAATTAAGTTCTAGTTCTGGATCTTTTTGGTGTGAACACACATTTTCGGAACTACACTGGGAAAAGTAATCTGGTGTGAAAGATAAAAGTATCCAAGGAATACACAATAGAATATATAAAGAATAAATGAAATATTTCTACAAAAGACCAATTCAATTCAAAAACAGAAACGTATTGACATAGGTAATATACATAAAAAAAGGCTTAAAATGTATTCAGTATTGTATGAACATGTTTTAATTGGGGTGTGGACGTCACATCCTCTTGCGGGGTCCGGGGGAACAACTCTAAACACCCATATGAAAAAGATCGGTTAACATTTTAATAACCAAATGAGTATATGCAGATAACCAATAACCTACCATAGCCAATAACAAATAAATGTAACTTATTTAATTTTTGTTGTTCATTCAAATCTTATTTTACCTAGTTAACATTTATTTATGCATATTCTTTTATCTCTCCCTTTTTAAACGATATTTTTCGTTCACTGTCCTATAGTATACTTTGAAATTATTTCAAAACTATTTATCCCAATAATTATAAAGGTGTGCATTGGAAATAATTTATTTACATAAATTGCATTTATCTCTCTCTCTCGCTCGCTCCCTCCCTCCCACACCCACTTTGGCTGTGAGCTGCGGGCGCCTGATAAGCCAACATCCCTCACTATCACCACTTACAACATCCATCGTACAGGGCAAATGAAACGTGTAACCGGGGTGAAAAGGGTGTTACCTTTACTTAATTATGAATAATGTTACATCAAGGCTGAAAATTAGGGTAAGCGGCAACAGTCAAAAAAAATGTTTCCCTCCCAGAGCTGCCAGCGCAGCACCCCCCCAGATCTGGCGCCCTAAAAACCGTCCCTGCACAGGACAAGTGCACAGCAGAACAACATTTCATTGCATCTGGCTCATGAATGTTCAGTGGTGGCTGGCCCAGGGGGTGATAGGGCGCCGCCCTCCCTAAACCACACACACACAAGGAAATGCTTTTCATATACACTGTATGACTGAAGTACTGTGCTGGGGCGATGGAGAAATCGTCCCACGGAGGCAGGTCTCTGTAGCATGTTAGCCAATTGTTGATTCAAGATATGAACGAGTGTCATAAAATGTAGCCAATCAGCGTCCTCAAAACTTCTTCCGGAGAGGCGATTCTTATATCAACACATCCTCACTCCCAGGTCGGCCTATGTTGACGTTATGTCAAGTCCCCTGTGTCTGATTTTTCCAACGCAAGACGGGGGGGGCGGCCATGTCGGCTTTTTCCAACACAAGGGGGGCGGCCCTTAGCGTATTTTCAACTTTCGGGGATGTCCACAGGCTTCTATATAGCTCCCTAAACGTATGTTGTAGACGACTTGAGATCGCGAGCGAATGCTACCCGCAGATCCATTCTCACAGCGTTTATCAAACCTTTTCTTTCTCAATATCAAGCCAAACTTATTGTTTTTACTTCTTTATTTTAATTGAATAATGTAGGACTTTTGTTGCCGTCAGTTATGGGGAGAGTAGGGGCCCAGAATACTGAAATCTGTATCTGTATTAATGGACGTGCCGTTGTGCAAAACATTTTATAAGGCCTCACGTCCCAAGTGCGTCCCATGACAGATCTCCTTCTCCTTCCTGATCTTGCACCGGATCCTGGCACGAGCTTTGTTGCCGTCTGTATCTTTATAAAGCCGCTGAGAGCGTCTCTTTATACTTGCAACCAGGACCTCAATTCTGTTGGTCAAGGCATCAGCATCATCGGTAGTGGTTTTTGTTGTTGTTGCTGCTTAGAAAGAAGTATGTGGTTTAATACATCATATTAAAACACTTATTAAATAGCTTCACTTCAACACAATTGGGATAAAGTAATATTGCATTCTTAAAAATGCTTGGCAGGACAGTCCTGGCGCTGCCACCTTCATTTCTTCAAATGAATGAAAGCTATCCGTGTCATAAATTGTGGCAAATTGCAGTGTAGCAGGCCAGTATCCAATCTGGATGAGATTGTCCACTCCAGCAGCCCAAGTGGCATGACACGCTTCACAACTTAACTGAGGCATGCTAAGATCATGTCTTCCTAGAAAAAACAAAACACATCCCCTCTAATTTAAAATGTAGACAGAAGTCATGTGTAAATGTAAATATGTCTATCTATTCAGCTGACATTTCTCGAGGGGGTGTAACTGCAAAGACTTTCACCACTTCGGGATTACTCCACCACTTGAAATCAAAACACCCGGACAAATATGCGGAGTAAGATCAAATCACAAGCACTGACAGCGAGGGACTGTTCAGCTCTGCCTCTCATGTGCTTGATGAGAAGAGGAACAGACTTATGGCTGATAAAGCAGAGAAGCTAATGTTCATTAAAAAGAACCTCCCACTTTTCCTTAATAAGTAGACAAGGCTGGCTTATCATAAGCTTATCTAGTTCTACATGTCTACTCTATACCCACTTTCCTGAACCATTTTTAATTGTGAGTTATAATTCACCATCTCAGGTTATCATTAGGGGGAAATGACAGCAGCACAGTGTTCAATATATTGTACTTTCGGTATCTAAATGATACAATGTTGTTTACATTGCTCATGAGGACAGACCACCTTATTTGCAGATTCTTGAAATTGTAATTTCATTTGTAATTGATTGTGGATTTTGTATCCAGTTTTCACTTTATGTATCTTTATACAATGTTTACTACTTTGCTTATGAGGACAGACAGCCTTATTTACAGATTCTTGAAATTCAATTGTAATTTCATTTGTAAATAGTTACATTCATGTGGATTTATCCAGTTTGCACATTTGTATGCATGCACTTATAGGTGCATTTGTTGTTGTTGAAGGCCTGGCTGTTAGTCTTTATTTACACAATTTTGTTGTAGGCCTACTGGCCTAGATGTTTATGCAGTTTTAAAGCACCTTGGCTTTGTTCTGAATGCACTTTGTTGTAGTTATCCTACAGAGAAAAGAAAATGCACTTGACTTGGAATTAATGTACTGTATGCATTCAAAAGTGCTGAATAAATGTTTTATGGACCCATAATAGTGATTATTATTTAAGTTAAGTTTTGCCATAATCATGTATTTTTCCATAATCAGGTAGTTGAACACCATTGGTAAAAAATGTATACATTATATATATATATATATATTTCTATGAATCATTTTCGGCCTTTCGGCATTCGGTTTTTGGCCAACTGTTTCCTATTTTCGGTATCGGTTTCGGTCAAGAATTTCCCATTCGGTGCACCCCTAGTTTTTGAGAACAAAAATTCGTAACTAAAGCACCATAATACATTCTGACGAAAAATAGAAATGATTATGAATAAAAATAAAAATAAAAGAAGCCTATCGTGAGTTACTAAAAGCTATAAAGTAGATTTTAAAAACTGAGTTTACCTCAGAATACTATTGAAATACAAAAACATGGTTTGAATGTGAAGTGTGTCCAGTATAGCTGTTATATTCTGGTTCGGTGGTACAGTATCTACAGTTTCCTTTAGATCACGTGATTTAAAAGGATCAGGGGAGAAGGGAGGGGTGGGCTTGCAGGGCTGCAGCTATACGGATGTTTTCTCAACAGCCCGGTTCTATTATCCTGCATTGCACTCTGTCATTCTGTGTTATGTGCTGTAGTATTACTCTTAACCACGAGAGGAAGCAGCAGTATGCAAACAAATACAAATAATGTATGTAGCAATAAATCAAAATTATTAAATTAGAATGTTTTTTATTAAGATAAGTAACTTTTTGAAATGTTATTTAAGTAATATTACGGACATATTGTTGGGGAAATATTTTCCAAGGTCCATAACATTGACCCAGTTTATCAGTTCAAACTGTCCTGACTGAGCACAGGCACCTGTAACCTTGGCTGCTGTATTCTCAGTGTTCTGTCTCCCTGCTCCTGCCTGTTGGCGTCAGCTGATAGAGGTGTTATGATTCTATCTTGTTATGCAGCATGTTGATTATTCTCTCTGAACTAGCTAAATACATGGGTCTGGGGTAGAGTTCTTCAGATTTGATGTGGCAACTCTACCGTGAAGTCAGAACCTCTGGCTCTTTGACTTGTGATGTGAATTCTCCGGCCGAAGCTCCTGAATAAACCATCAGTGTTTGACATCAAAGCTCCTGCTCTTCCCGTGTCTCCTTCATGAGTCGGTGACTCCCACTGAATTGCTACACAGAAGTTTCCCCCCAAACATCATTTATGGAATGTATCTTGTCAATTAAGTTATATTTTAGGAGGAAAATTGTGAGTGGAGCTATGAGTTAAGATATTTTATTGCCACAGTATATCATGGTATTGGCAGGGGAGTTGTGTTGAAGCTGAGCTGGTGCATTCAGCAAAGATACTGCTGTTAAATGTGAAACGATATGATAAAAGCTTTGGATAAAAGCATCAGCTAAATTAAATGCAATGTAATCTCATATCCCAATAGTGTGATATGGCATCAGTGTTATTGTGGCTGCATTACAGTAAGGTGAGGTCATTTTCTGAACAAAAACAAGTTGTTATGAAGCTCAGCGCAAGTTCAAGCAGGAAGACCTATCACTTCGTATTGCGCGTCATGGCAATACTCGCTCCCTTCACTAAATGATAGGGAGCGCCACTCCTCAGCTAACCTATCACTTCCCTCCATTCACAAGCCTAATCATCGCACCTGTTAATCCCTCTATATATGCTCTCCCCTTTTCCATCAGCTGTCTTCCAGGTGTCAACGCGCAACCCTCCTCCACCCCTTCGCCTCCTGCTTCCACCTCAGGTCCAAGCTCAACCTTCTCCCTTCCAACCGGACCTAACCACTTATCACCACCACCAGTGTCTAGACCCAGGGGGGTTCATCGGAAACGGTTCTTTCCCTTCCCGAATGATATCCTACAAAACCTGGGCCTAATCGCCAAACACCATTTCATTCACTTGTTATAAACTGTCATCATTATGTTTCATTTATATAATGTGACCCGATAATAAACATGTATTCCATACATCACGTCTCTCCTGATTGAAATATCATATTTTCTCCAAATTGTTTATTCTAAATCTACTTAAAAAATATGTATGAAATTGGAATGAGTCTGAGTGAGTTTGTAGCATTTGTGATTAGAGGGACATTTCTAAAGACATTTAAGTAGAGGCATTGTTACTGAATGAAATGTCAAGTTTGCTGTTGTTAAACCATACGGTACAATTATTCATTTTAGGCCATAGCGTTAGAAGCAAAACAGCAGAGACCACCCAAAAATGATTTGCTGCGTGCCAACAACCCAAATAAATGTGCTGCCTTGACGATCCTTTACATTCATATCAAGTTTGAATACATATGTTTCAACCTTACCTTTTCAGCAATGAGGATTTACACCAAATGACTACAGTACACACTAAGTCACAATTGAATGTGTGAATGCATTTATTGCTCAAAATATTATTGGTGAGAATCAAATGATTGTAGATCAACAGCTTCATCTTCATCTTTACAGAAATCAAAGCATTAAAATGTAACCATCCTAGAATAGGCACACTGTATAAAACAGGCACTGATTATCATGACTTTGCACCCTCCCAATGTAACAACAAAATATGGATTCACCAAATATTTTTAAACAATTAATGTACATCATTGTTGAACGATTTAATGCAAGCAAAATTAAGAAACACCATGTATTGTTTTTAAGAGTGTAATCACATGCATGTTTTAAAACCTGACGAGGGTTTTCTTAGAGACAAGTGAAGCTGCTTTGATCTGAATGAGCTGCAAATCACAGAACTGCTCTGATCTGTTGTCTTGATTGAAACAATTATGTGTATTATTATTATGTCATTTAAAAATATTGATGTTATCATTATTTGATGAATATGATCTGGTTACATAAAAAAAAAAAGATTATATACAAAACACTTTTTAATCAGTGACAGGTATCATTATTCTGAACACGTTTCAACCAAATCTCATCTTCGACCTACGAATATTCAGATTCTCGATTACCTGCGGAGAAGGCAATATAAATTACCACCTGAATCAACAAAGCATATAACTAACAATCACAAATCATAATGCAAAGAAAACCTCAAATATAGGAAAAATGAAGCCTTTTCATACTCTACTCATTAAGGTAGAGACACCATCATTTATATTATAGATATGATGCATTACAGGCTGCAAAAAAAAAAACTAAAAGCCATTTTGCCCACTTCATGTAATTATCATAATTGTTAACAGGACCTTTTTACATTTAAAAAAAAAGAAAGAAGATCTGCCTATGCAGTATTTATTTTTACTGGTCGTTGACAAAGTCTTCTCCAGATTCAATCATCCCTCTCAGTGCGCTCAGTATCAGTGTATCAGTGTGATCATTTGTGTCGATCTCTGAGTGGTAGTTCTTCACAGGAAAGATGCAGTTTTGTGGAAATCCCATCCTGACACTCACCTCCTCAATCTACATTTAAGAATTTGACATTTAAGAAATGAAAGTGCTGATCCAAGGAGATTTTGCTGTTACAATATAACAGTGTAAAACAAAATGATATTCCAACTTGAATTACAGTTGTCTAAAACTAAATTACCAATAGAAACGTACCTTGTTCTTCAGGTACTTGCTCTTATACACGTTCTGTATATCCTTATGGGCCTCTGGACAGGTTTCATCAATTTTGGTGAGAATAGCAATTTCAGGAATTCCTGGAAATACAGAGCAAAATCAGATTCAGTTAAAATAATGTTGGTCAGGTTATTTTACTGTGTTATTATATTTTATTAGAATTACGATACATTAAATATACTTTTAAAATACAATGTATATAATTGTATTTGTTAATTTATTATTCAACCCTTACCCATATCCCTGGCTGCAAGTCTGACTTCCCTCAACTTTGTCTCAAAATCCTTAGTCAGTAACTGTGATGGGTTATCATCATTCTGTAATCCTGCTGTGTTGCCAGGGATGATGCAAACCAGAACATGAACTCTTTCACTTTGAGAGGGGTCTCTGTTGTAGTGTTGGTTACCCTCAGCGATGGGAGAGTCAGAATTGAACTGGAAAACAATGTTAAATAAAAAATAAAAAATAATAATTTGCATGCACAAATACAATAGTTTCTAATGGAGTCTCGTTAGTTTTCTATATTTCATATTTCATACATTCCATCCATAATATGGATGGTAGAAAATGACCACAATGTGGGATTGTGTTGTACCAAGTTGTACCTGGTAACCATCCTTCACGTGTCCCTTCATGGCTAATTTGATGTCTTCCAAACTAACTCCTCTACGTGCATCCCTCTCGAGGCCCATGATGTCATTGAAGACAAAAGGGTAATGTGTCCCTGGTGCTTTTTGGATTTTGTACTCTCTGTACTGTAAGATAAGAAAAATGCCGTTATGGTCGCCCTAACCTTTAAAACATAACATCATTTCACAAAATAGAAAATATTTAAAAGAAAAATCAGAAATCAACATAAAAAAATAAAAACTTAAAATCAAATACCACATTTAAAAAATTCAAACTACAATTAAAAAACGGAATATTGTAACGCAAATTCTGTTTTGGGGGGCCAGATTATCCGGTTTATTTGAGAATCAACCTCTTGGTAGGGGGGAGATAAAAAGAAGACATGTGTTAATGGACCACAAGCCAGATTCAAACTTGCATCTTCCTCAGCATGGACTGAGCCTCAGAACATGGGGCACCAGCTCTAACCACTGAGCCAGAGAAAAATATGTTCTGTGTTTTTTTAATTGTTGTTGTGTCTTATGAAATGCTTTCAGGGATTCTTACTTGTGTGGTGAAGCTCCCGCGGAAGAGTGAATCTGCAGCAGCTCGACGAGTTATTTTGCCACGTAAAACACTGTCCACAGAGTTGACGAAGCTGGACTTGCCAGCACCAGCTGGTCCATAAAGCATAAATCTGAGCTGGACATCCTCTTTAAAAGGCTGGTAATCCTTCACAATCTGCAAATCTCCCACTTTGTTTCTGTTTAATGGAAAAACATTAGACTTTAGTTTAGATCAAATTATTATCAGTTATGCATAATGGTTTCACTGAGACCCAAGAGAAGAAAACATTATTTTTCTAAGAAGTGACATCAAATAGAAACAATTGCATAACAAAAGTAAGTCTCAACAAAGGAGTGAACAGTTAGATAGTTGTGCTTTTAAAAAGTGTAATTTGAATAAAAGCCACTAAACACCAGAGACACCACACTGAAAAATGAACTCACCGCCAAGGAACGTTCCTCCATTCGTCAGGCAAAACTGAAAAGTAAAGTGAACATTTGCAGTAAAACATTAGTCCCATTTTGATTGATTTGAGCTAATAGACAATATTTAGACATATGTTGAGTTACTTACCTTTTGGGGAAGGTGGAGGGGGAGGTGGGGAATAATGGTACTCAAAAAGAGATGTTAACCAATTCCATAAGCCTGCACGGGAAAACCTTTCATCATTTATTAATATCTTAAAGTCTGTTGAATTGTTACTTCAGCAAATATACAACAACTAAAGTTTGTTCAATTTGAAAAGTACAAAGGTTAAATAACAAAAAACTGTAACAAATATTTACTTTCACTTGATCAAAAGTTAAATTGTTAGACATACGTTGAGTTACTTGATCAAAAGTTAAATTTTCCCGCTCAACAAATCGACACATGACTTGCTTATGAGTTTACACTATATACTTGTATACCTCTATTAGGCATTGTTTTGAAAAATGTTGAGTTACTTACCCATTTCAGAAGGCAGGCGAGGTGAGGGGGAATTCGATTGGTCGTTTCCTATGGCTTTAACAAAGAATTGCTGCAAAAACATTATCAATACAACATTTGAGATCAAATCTTTCACAACATTCATCATGTATAGTAAGTAGTTATTATAATGATGTATAATATTGTTAATCCCTTTGTTTTGAAACTTCTCATACTGACTCAAATGTGCTGCACAGGAAAACTTGTTATCATTTATTCATATCTTAAAGTCTGTTGAATTGTTACTGCAGAAAATATACAACAAATAAAGTTTGTACAATTTAAAAAGTACAAAGGTAAAATAACTAAAAACTGTAAAACTTTTTTACTTTCACTTGATCAAAAGCTAAATTGTCCCACTTAATAAATACTGACAGTACTTGCTTATGAGTTTACAGTATATACTTATAAGCATACTACTGCCATAGGGACAGTTTAGTGTTATCTTAAACCCTTTAAATACATCTATCTATATATAATTGAAAGATGTATTTAATCTACAACTTCAGTGAAAATGTATAAGTCTGTTCATGTTTACTGCACCTTACGTTTTACAGACATTGAAGGGAAAATACATTATTTAACTTATCCCCAAACATGTTAATGCTGTTCTCTTTGAGTGCAGTCATTGAAAAAAGACCCTATACGGTAATGCCTTCTGTGCCCTGTTCTATCCCTTATGATCAGGCTATATTTAAAAACAACAATTATATCGGTATAAAACAAATTGTTAAAATAAATGACCTCAGCTGACGTGTCGTTTACTCCAAGTAATGACTTTGAAATTTAAAAAAATTATGTATTTCAAGTTTCTTTTTCATTAATTTGACAAAAATAACTGGGCCACAGTTTCTTGGATGTATGTATTATGTGGATTACTTATTTATAATAATAATAATAACAACATCAGGAACGATACATACAAATTGGTAAGACACTAACATTAAGATAGCATAAAGAAAATGTACTTGGTTGTAAAAAATATATAAAAAGTCATTACCTTCACTTATGTGTCTCTCGCCCGAATGCCCTTCAACTTCAAGAACAAGTAGAAAAATAAGAAGCGGCTACAATTAGTTCATAATCACTAATCACTTGTGAATTTAGAGACACAGTTACCTTAACGTGTCAGTAGTTGTTGAATCCTGTTTTGTGTTATCTACATTGAAGTGTTTTGGGTGCAGACCTGCAGCTATAAAAGTTTTAACATCCTTTCGGTTTCGTTTTTTGCCCTTTGTTTTGAAAGAATTTGCACCTGACGCAGGTTGGGTGTGTCACCAATTGAATTGAAAATAACACATCCTTTCGACAGCAGGAAAAACCAGCTGAAACTCCAGATTGCCCCAGTTCAAACGTTTTAGCAGTTTCGGATCAGCCAATCATCCAATAGAAAATTAGAGAGATGCTCACTTTTTTCCGCAGATGTCTATTTTGGTTTCTCAGAGAGCAAAGTGCTATGTACTATGAGACACAATGCCTGTCTGTACTCTGCTAGTGCATTTTCTTTCCATCACCTATCACACCCAATGACTAAGCCTGGAAAACATGTCACCAGTGAGGTTCCTGCGGGAGACAGAGGGTCAAGTGAAGGCATTTTGTCCTCTGCCTACCATCCAACACTGCATCACCTCTCACCATGCTGTGGTCTTCTTCATCTGGCTGTTCACCTACTTTGACCTGTCATGGTTCAAATGCAGTTTCATCTGCTTTTTAGTGAGTACACCAACTCAACTTTTAATGCTCCCACTTCAACAAATGTGAAGTCTTTGTTGCTTCCACTTCAACAAAGACTTAAAATGAAATATTTTCTCTGTCATTTTAAACTGCAACTTGAACTATTTTGAATCTTTGATCAGTTTGAATTGTTGCTGTTTAAAAAAAGAAAAAGAAAATCAAAAAATTCAGGCTGTTTTTGTTGTAGCCTTTTACACACAATAATTTAGATCAAAGCCTCATTGCAATTATTTCTTAAAGACACACCAAATCACTTAAGTAAGTGAGTGAAAGTATTTAGTCTTTAAACTGTTTTGATCAGAATCAAATAAATTATGTAGTAGAACAACAATTGTTACAATTGTGTCCAGTTGCCGTTGTTGCTGCCTGTTTGGTGTTATTTACACAGTTCATAGTGTGAGGCCACGTAGCTTTGCATGTTTAAAAAATCAGTTCCCTTTGGATCATGTGATCTAACAAAATGAATCTCTTACTAAGGGTTGACAGGGTGTGTCGCACACATAAATTGCAGCCGCTCATGACCAAAGTTAGACACCAATCGTCTGTGCACTGCTCTGAGTGTTCAAACCTCAAACATCAAGTGATTTCTACAAGACATGCTTTGTAATTACTTGGACACAAAAAGCAGTTTGGGTTGCATTTATTGATAAGTCATACATACTCACACAGACATGGAACAAAAATAAGTAATTTGGTTTCCACAAAATACTGTTTACTACATTGTCAGTACCAGGAAAGTAGATCAGAAAGTCGGTGTAAAATAAATGTACGTACCAAGCTGTATGTATGTTTTTTAGAAATAAGGCCTGCTTCTCCACAAGTGCGAGGAAACGGCTTGTAGCTGCCACCTTTTTGCCGCTCTTGGACTACGGGGATGTTGTGTACGTGAACGCCTCAGCTCACTCGCATCATCTGCTGGACGCTGTTTACCATGGGGCTCTGAGGTTCATAACCAACTCTAAACCCCTCACACACTATTGCACGCTGTACGCTTTAGTCAACTGGACATCATTATCAATGCGCAGATCACTGCACTGGTACAAACTTATCTATACCGCTATGCTTGGACTGCTGCCCCTCTACATATCCACTTACATATCCCACAAACAGTAGAGCTATAGACTACAATCTCAAAATTACATCACTCCGTCCGTCCCCTCAGTACGCACGGTGCTTGGGAAAAAAGCCATATCATACTCTGCCCCCTCGACCTGGAACACACTTCAGTAGGAACTTAAGCTGAACACTTTGATACCCATTTGCACCTGCTATATCTGACTGTATATGGATTTCAATGACTACTTTTTTTACGATGTTGTATTTTAGTGTCCTGTCTGTCTGTAACTTTGTGTGGTAGTGTTACACCTGAACAGGTTTCTCTTGAAAATGAGACCTTGGTTGCGTTCGAATAGTCCATTTAGCTTAGGAACCTTCCTAACCGAGTGAAATGACCCGGAAGTCCCTCAGTGGCAGCCATGTTAAGTGCCGTTTCTCTAGAATGATAGGAAAGGAGGTTTCAAACTTCCTTTATAACCTCCTTTAGCTTAGGAACCACTGGACCTCCCTAACCGAAAGGAGAGGAGAAAATGCTGCCCCACAATGCATTGCAGCCGCAGCATTTGACGTCACATAACAGTCGGCCGTTCACGGACACAACCGATTATGACGGAGAAATGATATCATGAAACTTACGGTGCTTATTAAGTATTTTAAAACGTATGTGGTAAGTTGCCAAAGTGCTTTGTTTTGAATGTTCATCAGTATTATAATCAAAAAGTTAAATATGAACCTTAGTTTTTACTGAAATGATCAAATAAAGTCAACATTTCACTGAGCTGTGTGGGGTTTGTTCAACTTTTAAAAGATGTTTGAATATACACAGTGATACGTGTTAAGGACTAACGTTTATAATAAATACATTTGTATTGATTTTAAGATCTTTTCATAGTTCATACAATCATACGTATTGGGATCATTTCTATTAATGTGGACCGGAGGGAGAGGGTGACGAGCATAAGTTTCACTTTTTTATTTCAATTCCAACTTTGGTCATGAAGAATATGTTTCTCTGTTGTTCATAAAGCATAAAGCATAAAACAACAGCATCAGAGCACGTCGGTGCAGAGTCTCCAGATGAGTTTACAGTAGTCCCTCCTTCTTATTATACATCCATGTTGTAGTCCGTTGTATAGACAACTGTAGTTTCCATAGTTTCCCCACAGCAGCAGACGCACACAATGACGTCCACTGGCGCATCATAAACACGTCGGATAGTGAAAGTGCATTCGGATTCTCTAAAGTACCGCAGTCTCTTCTCCTAAGTCCTTTTGAATTCTCCTATCGACTATCCCTTAACCCCGTGACGTTTCACTCAGAGGTCAAGGAATAGGAGATAGGGTTAGAACTTAGCAGCTGATTTTTAAACTATCCGAACGCAACCCTTGTGTCTCAATGAGATCTACACCTGTATAAATAAAGGCTAGACAAAATAAATAGCATTGGTTTCTTCATACCACATTTACAGAACTTTTTTGGCAACAAAGTTACAATGCAGTTTGATACTTGGAGCTAACATTTTTAATAAATACTTCAAAACACAACATGAATGTTTTCATAGGAAGTCCAAATATAATAGGTAGCAAACTTAACTTGCTATTATAAATAACATGTGTATTTCTATGCAGGAAACAGCGAGAGATGAGGCCCGTGCATCTGTTGGTGTGCTTATGTGACTCATTGAAGACAGTCCTCCGAAGGGTCCCAGCATAATGCAGCTCGAGCCCATCTCCACTGCCATTGTACTTGAGGGAGGTGTTCTCATGGACAGAAACAAAGACTTGCCTCGGGCAGTTTGTCTGTTATTTGGGCTTACATATACATGCAATTGGATTACAAATACACTCAAATGTATTCAAACAGCAATGCTCGGACTGGGAAACAAAACTGTTTCACTTAAACCGTCTGTTTGAAATTCAATGTTTATTGAATTACTTTTTGGCATTTGAAAACTAATGTTGTAATGCAGCTGAGTCATGAGTGTTTTTAATGCATTATTTTTAGGGGGATTGTCAGAGTTTACACACTTTGTTTACAGACAAACTATTTTGTGTTGTTGTAGCCTTATCTAAGTTAACAGGAATTAGTTTGTTTGATTGAAATAGTAAACCTTAGAAATCATGAGTTAGTAGAATTCAAATGTAAAGTTAAGATAATTTATTTCCCAACATTTTCCATTGAGTCATACAAACTACAAACAGGCTCACTTTGCCTATATTTTGTATAATATAAATGCTATGATATATCTATAACAATGTTGACTGCCCTTCACTGTTACATGTGTTAGTGTGTTAGATCATGCTTTATGCAGTATGTGGGACTACATGAAGCTCAGCGCAAGTTCAGGCAGGAAGACCTATCACTTCGTATTGCGTGTCATGGCAATACTCGCTCCCTTCACTAAATGATAGGGAGCGCCACTCCTCAGCTAACCTATGTCTTCCCTCCATTCACAAGCCCAATCATCGCACCTGTTAATCCCTCTATATATGCTCTCCCCTTTTCCATCAACTGTCTTCCAGTTGTCAACGCGCAACCCTCCTCCACCCCTTCGCCTCCTGCTTCCAACTCAGGACCAAGCTTAACCTTCTCCCTTCCAACCGGACCTAACCACTTATCACCACCACCAGTGTCTAGACCCGGGGGGGTTCATCGGAAACGGTTCTTTCCCTTCCCGAATGATATCCTACAAAACCTGGGCCTAATCGCCAAACACCATTTCATTCACTTGTTATAAACTGTCATCATTATGTTTCATTTATATAATGTGACCCGATAATAAACATGTATTTCATACATCACGTCTCTCCCGATTGAAATGTTGTTAAGGAAGTGTTCTCTGTAGTCAACCATTTGTCTCAGTCCTGCCAACCCTATGTCCTGTGCCGTTGGAGGCCCCGCCAACTACTCTTCTGCCAGGGGTCCTGCCAATCCTATGTCCTGTGCCGTTGGAGACCCCACCGACTACTCTTCTGCCGGGGGTCCTGCCAACCCTATGTCCTGTGCCGTTGGAGGCCTCGCCGACTACTCTTCTGCTGGGGGTCCTGCCAATCCTGTGTTCCGTGCCGTTGGAGACCCCGCCGACTACTCTTCTGCGGGGGGCCTGCCAACCCTATGTCCTGTGCCGTTGGAGGCCCCGCCGACTACTCTCCTGCCGGGGGTCCTGCCAACCCTGTGTCCTGTCCCGTTGGAGGCCCCCGCCGACTAGTCTTCTGCTCTTCTGTTCCCCTTTTTGAACTCTACCTTGCCCCCGGGCCGTCCGCCCGAGTTCCCCTTTTTGAACTCTGCCTTGCCCCCGGGCCGTCCGCCCGAGACCCCATCCATGGTCTCTGCCTTGCCCCCGGGCCGTCCGCCCGAGACCCGTCCTCCAGACCCCCTCCACCCACCCTGCTGGACTTTGTTTTTTGGGACGTCTGGGATCCGTCCCTTGAGGGGGGGGTTCTGTCACACCCCCAGGTTTATGTCACGGTTTTTAGTGTTGTCTGTCTAGGTTTGGGTGTTTTGCTGTCATGTTTTTCCTCCTGGGTTATTGTCTGGTCCTTTTCCCTGTGTTTTTTTCTCCCGTCGTTAGTTTCCCTGGTGTGTCTAGTTGTTTGATTGTGTTCACCTGTGGCCCTTGTGTTTCTCCTCCCCTGCCCGGCTGTTGCTTGTCCTGTGATTACCCTTCTGTGTATTTAGTCTGGTCTCCTCCTGTGTTCAGTGTTGGTGCTTCTTTTGTATGTGACTCAGTTCACCGAAGAGTGTTTCGTCTATCCAAGTTTGTTATTCACTCTCCGTAACAAAACCAGCTGCCTATAACCTGTCGGTTAATAGCCAGCAGGGCTCGTTGCTAAAGCCTAGTTTTAACCTGTCGGTTTATACATTTCAGAGCGCGCTAATTAAGCCAGCTGCCACTAATGTGTTGCAGAAGCCTGGTTTTAACCTGTTGGTTAATAAACTACAGAGCTCGTGGCATTCCTCTGTCCGAGATACGCCTCGTACACACGGCCTTAATAAACCCATGAGCGCCGTTATAACGCCTCATGTGGGCAGCACTGCACACACCTCCATCCATCCCCTGAGCGTGTACGCGCCTCATGATGAGAGTCGGAGTGAGACGCAGCGTGTGGAGGCCCCGGCGCAGCCCTTTCGGTGTGTTCACCAGGACGACTGGTTCACTTCCACCTGAAGGATGTATACTTCCACGTACCCATCATCCCAAAACACAGGAAATTCCTGCGTTTTCTCATTTCAGGGAATATCTGACCAGACAATCGTCTGCCGTTTGGATATTTCCTGGCTCCTCGCATTTTTGTGTCGAGAAGGCTGGAGCCACTACACAGAGGAGGGATCAGACGGTGGTAATGAGCCATGAGTGCCATTATTACAGTGTGGACAGCGCTGCACACACCTCCGCTCATCCCTCAGGGTTGTTGAGCGCGAAGGCACCTTAAATGTCCGGTTTACGAGCCTTCTCCTAAACGCGACATAAGGAGAGCCTGTGTGAAATGCAACGTCTGGAGGGCTCTGGCGTGGCTCGTCACCATGACAACCACAGCACATCCTGAGCAGGTTCGCGCCTTGAGTGACGGCGCGTGTGTTAGATGGACAGAGGGAAGTTAATGCAGCAAGGCTCCCCGGTTAAGCCGGCTGCTGCCAATAGCCTATTGGTTAAGCCGGCTGGGTTTTTTAACTTATCGGTTAATAACAGCAGGGCTTGCTATTCAAATCCGTCTACCTTAAACTTTTTGGGTTTAGGCAGCATGGATTTTTCCTCTGTCTCAGACACCTCCTACCCACGGTCGTAATAAGCCCACGGAGGGCCATTATTAGGCATCGTGTGGACAGCACTGCACACACCTTCACTCATCCCTTAGTGGTGTTGAGCGTGAAAGCGCGGTTTACGAGTCTACTCCTAAACAACGACATAACGAGAGCCTGTGTGAAATGCAGCGTGTGGAGGGCTCTGGCGTGGTTTGTTACCAACCACAGCACATCCAGAGAATGTACACCCGGCGCTATCAGAGTACTGTATGGTACTCAGGGTGGCGGCGCGTGTGTCTGATGGACAGATGGATGAGCAGGCGGATGGGCAGAGGGTAGTCTCTGCAGTCCGCTTCTCCCCCCCCCCCCCCCCCGCAGTTCTATGGGATACAGGAAGTCTTTTCATCCCAGGAACAGTGTCTCGCGCTCCTTGCAGAGCGGCGGGAACTCGGGTTAAAGAAAGCCTTTCTCCAGGGTTCCTCAAGGGGAAGAAAATCGTTTTTTTTTACTCCCGCTATTTTCTGGTCCCGAAGGAGACGGGGCAGGGGGAATGAGACCCATCCTCGACTTGTCAGTGTCCAACAAGGGAATGGCCTTTTCCCATGCTGACGATCAAACAGGTGCTGGAGTGTGTTCACCAGGGGAGGTTCACATCCATAGTCCTGAAGGATGCTTAGCTCCACGTAACCTTCATCCCGAATCACAGCAAATTCCTGCGTTTCTCATTCCTGGCTCCACGCACTTTTTTCGAAGTGGATGGAGACGGTTGGAGCAG
The DNA here is from genome assembly GCF_949606895.1 of Notothenia rossii. NCBI lineage: Eukaryota > Metazoa > Chordata > Actinopteri > Perciformes > Nototheniidae > Notothenia > Notothenia rossii. Next base: position 13,494,095 of record NC_136906.1, read on the forward strand.
CTGCTCAGAATGGGGATGAGAGTGTTATTTTGCCTGGACGACCGGCTGCGGCTGGCTCGCTCAAGGGAGGAAGCGGTTTTTCAGACGATACAGCTCGTATCTCATCTGTCAAACCTGGGTTTCATTATCAACTGGAAGAAGAGTCCTCTTCCCTCCCAGACATTTAACTGGGAGTGGAATTGAACTCAGCCCGCATGAGAGCGCGACTCTCACAGCAGAGAATGGAGAAAGTGACAGCTCTCCTCCGGTGCAGCTGTTAACCCTGTTAGCAGGCAACACGGTTTTTCCTCTGTCCCAGATGTGCCTATACTACACACGGTCATAATGAGCCCAGGGCTGTTATTACGCACTGTGTAAATAGCACTGCATACACCTCCGCTCATTCCTCAGCAGGTTTGAGCGTGAAACGCGCCTTAATGTCCAGTTTACGAGCCTTCTCCTAAACAGAGACAGGATGAGAGCCGGTGTGAGATGCAGTGTGTGGAGGCCCCCTCGTAGCATTTTCGGTCCGGGCCGCTCTTGGGCTGCTTCACGGGCAACGGCGGCGAGGGGCTCTGACGTGGCTCGTCACCATGACAACCACAGCACATCCAGAGCATGTCGCGCGCTCTCAGAGTATTACTCAGAGTGGCGACGCGTGTGTTCGATGGACAGATGGATAATAATAAGCAGCAAGGCTCACCGGTTAAGCCGGCTGCCCCTAACCTGTGGGTTATAGGCAGCATGGCTCGCTGCTTAAACCGGCTGTCTTTAAAACCTATTGGTCTTTAGGCAACTCGAACAGCTCTCCTCCGGCGCGTCACACCCCGCGGGGCGGTGACAGCCCTCTCCGTGATGCAGCTGTTAGGCATGATATCAGCTGGTCACGTGGTGATCCCCCTGGGTCTCCTTCACAGTGAGGAGACTTCCAGAGGTGGTTTATTCGCCTGCGTATCGACCCTGTGCGTCAGAGGAGATGCATGGTGTACATTCCTCCTTCCGTGGGTTTGGATTTAACCTACTGGAAAAATCTCCACGTCAGTGGGGGTGCCCCTGAGCAGAGTGACGTCACACACCGCAGTGTTCACAGACGCATCTCTCGCAGGCTGAGGAACGTGCATGTCGCAGGCAGTGGGGGGACAGTGGCAGGGTCACATGTCTCTCCATATAAACGTGCGGGAATTACTCTCCGTATGGAAAGTAAGCCAGCACTTCATCCTGTTGCTGTACAATCAACATGTGTTGATTCGAAAAGACAACAAAGTAGCGATCAGCGCAGCTGCTGAACACACATCCTACACAGCCAAATGGACAATGTTCCGTTTGGTATGTATGGAAAAGCCTGGACCCCGTTACGGGCCCCCTGCCTCGTGCTGTCGCTCCTCCAGCTGTTGCTGGACAAGAATTGGCTTATAGCACGGTCAAAACATATGCTGCTGCCATTTCATCTTGCCACGTAGGTTTTGGGATCAGCACGGTGTTTAGTCACCCTCTGACAAAACGTTCTCTACGGGGAGCACAGAGACTCAGACCTGTGTCACGCGCTTTGGCGCCTCAATGGGTTTTGGCTTTAGTGTTACGCGCACTGAGTAAAGCTCCATTTGAACCTTTAGATCAGGTTCCCCTGAAGTCTTTGTCAGCCAAAGTAGCTCTGCTCTTGGCTCTGACATCAGATAAAAGGGTGAGTGACTTGTCTGCTCTCTCTGTGGCTCTGTCATGTCTCCGGATCCAAGGAGATGGCAGCTCAGCTGCCCTAACCCGTTTTTTATGCCAAAGGTTATCACAAGCTCTTTTAGAGCGAGAGTGATAGCTTTGAATGGTTTCTTTCCTCCTCCTCACACATCAGAGGAAGAAGCCACATCTCAGGACGAAATGGACATGGGTTATTAACTGAGTAAGTGTGTTTTGTGCTTCTGGTAACGGACGGAACCAGCGGGGCGTAGACTACATCCTGCTTCGCCCTTAACCCAATAGCGATAGCCTTAGAGGGCGAAGCCTTATACGATATAGAACTGGGGTTACGCACTGTAACCCAGTTTCTATGAGTATAGGCGCAGCCCTCTAAGGTTCGGGCCCCACTGGCTCCGCGAATAGCTGAAGAAAAGCTGTTTGTGTGGGAGTGGATTGTAGGGCCTACTTCCTATTTATACAGAAGTGAGCCCGGAGGTGGGGCCCACGTCATAGGTGGGCGTGGATTAAGTCTGTCAGTGCTGCACACGTGCAGTGGGGATTACCCTATAGCGATAGCCTTAGAGGGCTGCGCCTATACTCATAGAAACTGGGTTACAGTACGTAACCCCAGTTCTGCGTTTTATGTTAGTCTTTGTGAGATCCTTGTTTGTTTTTGATTGTGTTCACGGGGAAGAGCTCTGTATTTCCTGTTAAATTTGCGTTTGGGTCCTGCCTGCTTCTCTCAACCCTGACAGGGAGGGACTTAGAGTTGAAGTCATAATATAATGCTTGATGTGATTTGGAACACAATATGGTGTTGAATCACGGCAGTGTTTACATCACATTACATTGCATTTAGCTGACGCTTTTATCCAAAGCGACTTACAATAAGTGCATTCGACCAGGAAGATACAACCTTGAAGAAAACAGAATCATATAAGTACATCAGGTTTCATAGAGCCAAACATTTCAAGTGCTACTCAACTGGCTTTAGATAAACCAGCCCTTTATTAGTATATAAGTGCTTTGTTAGTAATTCAATCGCTCGAAGTGGAGTCTAAAGAGATGAGTTTTCAGTCTGCGCCGGAAGATGTGTAAGCTTTCTGCTGTCCTGATTTCAATGGGGAGCTCATTCCACCATTTTGGAGCCAGGATAGCAAACCCAAGTGTTTTTGCTGACGGGAACTTGGGTCCCCCTCGCAGTGCGGGTGCGGCGAGCTGTTTGGCTGATGCAGAGCGGAGTGCACGTGCTGGGGTGTACGGTTTAACCATGTCCTGGATGTAGGAAGGGCCAGATCCATTTGCAGCATGGTACCAGTGTCTTGAAGTGGATTCTAGCAGTTACTGGAAGCCAGTGAAGGGAGCGGAGGAGCGGCGTGGTGTGGGAGAATTTTGGAAGGTTGAAGACCAGACAAGCCGCTGCCGTTTAGCTGAGTTTCTGCCGGTAGTCACCCTTCTCTTCACAGAGCTCACCGCTTGCATGCGGACACTTCAAAGGGGCGTGGCCAGCAGCAGTTTGGGTTATATTTAAAGGGCCAGACCCATAATCAGCCCTTTTGTAACAGGGCTGAAATAGAGAGGTATGAGGCATGCTACAATGGGTGATCTGTTTGGTATTTTGAGCAAAACACTTCAGAGACATGTTTTGTATAGATATGGCCCTATAATATATTGTTCAAATATAGCATTATAGGTGACCTTTAATATGTCCAAGTTCCATATATTCAACTTTGTGTTTGTATTCTGTTTTAAATTAAGAGTGTACTAAAAGAATAACAGAGTATCAAAAGTCACGTTGCTTATTGTCAAAATCTTAAATTTGACCTTTTACATTGAAAGAAAGAACACAAAACGTAACTGATGTGTCAGGGATCAAGTATTTGGTAAGTTTTGTGTAATGGGATATACTGTATATGTATATGAATGTATTATGGTCCAAAAATCCTTAAGAATCTTCACAGCAGAAGTAATCCCGTTCTAAATTGGAGACCAATTAAAAGTGTAAATGTTTATGTGGTTTAGTTGAGCATCCAGTGGTCCAGCCTGTCTGGATTCCCTGACGAAAAATCAACACAAATACAAAAATATGTAAAGTACAATGTGTAAGGTTACTGACACTGACTTCTTGCAGTAAAACTTAAATTACCTCAATGCTGAACAGCTTCAATAACTTACTTGAGCTGAACCAAACCAAATTGCAATATCTACTTAACAATATATCTGGAACCATGCGATATAAATGATATATATTTACATTCCTAGATACATATACCTTATAGAAACACTGCACACACACTGAACTGACGCTGACATTACCTAGTCTTTTATATATATTATATATATATATATATATATATATATATATACATACTGTACATATATAAATACATATTACTTTACATTTTATTTTGAAGAAGTTACAGACTCGGACTTAAACGGGGCACCTGCATTAGAGAAAAGTAATTGAGAAAAAGGAGACTAAAGACAAATTTCAATATTTGTGCTATTTATTATGGTTTTACAGCTGTACTGTAGTAACATTTTGATATAAATAAAGTGCAACACTGAATAGAAATAACTTTAAATCAGTGACGGGTACGACATATGTAATCCTTAATCTAACAAAAGGTTTTATTTTCCAACAGAATTTAGTCCTTGACCTGCAAATAATCAGATTCTTGATTTAACATAATAACAACAAGACCTGCCTCAGCAGAATGTAGTTTTACAGGTCGTTGACAAAGTCTTCTCCAGATGTAATCATCCGTCTCAGTGCGCTCAGTATCAGTGTATCAGTGTCATCACTTGTGTCGTGCTCTGAGTGGTAGTTCTTCACAGGAAAGATGCAGTTTGGAGGGAAACCCAGCACGCCACTCGCCTCTTCAATCTACATTTAAGAATTTGACATTCAAGAAATGAAACTGCTGATCCAAGGAGATGTTGCAGTTACAATATTAAACAGTAAAACAAAATGATATCCCAAAATGAATTACAGCTCTCTAAAAACTAGATTACAGACAGAAACGTACCTTTTTCTTCAGATGTTTGCTCTTATACACGTTCCTTATATCCCTCCTGATCTCTGGACAGGCTTCATCAATTTTGGTGAGAATAGCAATTTCAGGAATGTCTGCCAATACAGAGCAGAATCAAAATCAGTTAAAAATAATGTTGGTACAGTTATTTTATTGCATTATCATATTTGTTCTTATTCTATAAAAATAGAATATATATATAATTTATGTCAGATCTAATGTTATGCATTATTGTAAAAGCCTAACCCTTACCCATGTCCTTGGCTGCAAGTCTGACTTCCCTCAACTTTCTCACAGAATCATCCTGCATTCCTGCTATGCTGCCAGGGTTGATACAAACCAGAACATGAACTCTGTCATTTAGAGAGGGGTCTCTGTTGTAGTGTTGATCATTCTCAGACAAGGAAGAGCGAGGATTGAACTGAAAAACAATGTTAAATTGAATCAAAAAATAAGATTAGAAATCAGAAATACAATAATTTCTATTGGAACCTTGTTAGCTTTCCATATTTCATGTGCAAACTATTTATCATGCAGGGATTGTGTTTTCCTCAAATATATGCAACAGAGATAAGATTGAATGAATTCAGTTGTACATTGTAACCATTCTTCACGTGTCCCTTCATGGCCAGTTTGATGTCTTCCACACAAACTCCTTCATCCTTCTCGAGGCCCATTATGTCATTGAAGACAAAAGGGTAATGTGTCCCTGGAACCTTTTGGATTGTGTACTCTCTGTACTGTAAGACAAGAAAGTCCCGTTACCATAAAGACATGGCTGTTCGGTTGCCTTAAAGGTCAAAACATTACATCATAGATAGTATCAGAGGGGTGAAACCCCTCTTTAATGGTCATATATGCAGAGCACACAGCACACAGCACACACAGTGACATTTGGCCTCTGCATTTAACCCATCCAAGGAGTCTAGTACTAGGAGCAGTGGGCAGCTATTGTACAGCGCCCGGGGAGCAATGGGAGTGGGGGAAAGGGGGTTGCCTGCCATATTTAGGTCTGT